>NC_084618.1:40857840-40912840 GCF_033978795.1 Nerophis ophidion
CTTCAGGTGGGCAGTGTGGTGTCCTTCCACTGCCAGGCGGGTCACCTGATCCAAGGTTCCACCTCAAGAACCTGCCAGCCGGACCTTAGATGGAGTGGAACCCAGCCCGAGTGCATACGTAAGACGGTTCACGTCCCATCAGGCGCCGTTCGCCGTCTCGTCAAGCTGACCTCCTCTCGCCTCCTCTTCCAGCGCACGCTTGTAAGCAGCCTGAGAGTCCGCTCCATGTGGACGTGGTGGGCATGGATCTGGCCGGGTTCGGCTACACGCTGGTGTACAGCTGTCAGCCTGGCTACTTCCTTGCCGGGGGCTCCGAGCACAGGGTCTGCAGGAATGACGGCACCTGGACCGGAAAGATGCCGATATGTCGAGGTGAAAGAAATGGGGGGGGAAACAAATCTATTTTTATTAATTGTATTTCTTTCAAGGCTCAATAAGCAATTAGTGCCTATAATGAGGATTAGCACTGTGATAGAAATATTCTAAAAGTCATGGGACATCAACCTTTTGTCTTGCATTGGTTAAATGATCTCCAAGCCTTTTCAAAATAATTAAGTAGTGAAGGGATTCATAAGGCCCCATTCCTGGGTAGATCTTGCGTGAGAGTAAAAGGGCGGGTTAATCTTTTGGCAATGCAGTCTGCTGAAAACATGCAACTGACGCCGTAGTCAAAATTGGAATTGCAACAAAACACATTTAAGCTATTCAACACTCTTCTCTTGTCTGGCAGATAAAAGTGGATAGTGCACCCCCCAATTTGTCACGTTTCATGTGTCAGGTAAACCGTGACAAATTGGGCCAAATTAATCCCCTTCCTCCTGTAATAGTATAGTGACAGAAATATTAAGAAGTTGCCCTGTACAAGTTATTGTATGTTGTTTTGCAGCTGGGGAGAAGAAGAATCCTGTAAAGCCCGTAACGGGAACGCCAAGCCCCAAACTAAATGGTTAGTCCTCATTCACGTTTTCCTTCATGTGCACACAGCAGGGAGCGCCTCCTAAAGTTCATAACTAACGCCTCACGCAATAATTGGACTGGAGCCGTCGTGGCCTGCAGCTGACTGTGACCGCTGCTTCTTCCTTGTTCAGTCACCACCGGGCATGTTTATATTCCCGTTTAAAAAGGTCACTGTTTGGGCGAAGGGTTTAAGTGTTTTGAATGCCACGCTGCAGCTGTAACAAATGCTACGGGTATGCCAACACTGTGGGATCCTTTGGTGCATTATGGCAGCAAATTCACCATGAGTTATGCTACATTACAGCTATATTAGGTGGATTTATTCAAGGAAAATGTAACAATATTTGTAATAAATGAAATATGCGTTATTTGTGTTTTATTACAATAGTATCTCTACACGCAACATCAAAACAACACAATGTTTAAAAGAAAAGCTAACTTTTGGATTACAAATTTTGTATTTAACATTGCAATATAATGTACTATTAACAACTACAGTAGTTTCTAGAGTAATGTAATACGACTGTACAGCATTTATATTGGCGAGTATAATTGTACGGTATCACCATCAGCATCTTTTCCATATTTCCATAAAATACATTTCTGCTGTTATAATATTATTTTAACATCCTTGGCTGATATTTGATTCTGCTTCCATATGGTCCAATCCAGCAGTGATAGGCTCAATTTGATTCACCAAATTGTCGACACACTGGATCATGTTTTTGAATATTATTTATTTTATTTTTTTTATTCAACGTATATCCTTCACTTATTTTCAGCACTATCCTTCACACTTAATTTTTTCTTTCCCATGTTTGGAAAAACAAAGTTATGTCGATCTGCTAAAAGTTAATGCTAGCGAGTAAGACCAGATATTTCGCACAGATCACAGAGGCTTCACTGTGACATTTGCTGAGCCTAATGGTGGTGATGCTTGTAACATAAATATATAATTATAATCAATTAGGTATGTATACATATATATGTATATATATCCATTTTCTACCGCATATTCCCTTTGGGGTCGCGGGGGGCGCTGGTGCCTATCTCAGCTACAATCAGGCGGAAGGCGGTGTACACCCAGGACAAGTCGCTGCGTTATCGCAGGGCCAAAACAGATAGACAGACAACATTCACACTCAAGTTCACACACTAGGGCCAATTTAGTGTTGCCTCTCAACCTATCCCCAGGTGCATCTCTTTGGAAGTGGGAGGAAGTCGGAGTACTCGGAGGGAACCCACTCAGTCACGGGGAGAACATGCAAACTCCACACAGAAAGATCCTGAGTCTGGGATTGAACCCAGGACTACTCATGACCTTTGTGTATGTATATGTAGGTATATATATATATATATATATATATATATATATATATATATATATATATATGTATGTATGTATGTATGTATATATATTCATATATATATATATATATATATATATATATGTATGTATATATATATATATATATATATGTATGTATGTATGTATATATATTCATATATATATATATATATATATATATATATATATATATGTATGTATGTATATATATTCATATATATATATATATATATATATATATATATATATATATGTATATATATGTAGATATATATGTATGTGTGTATATATATATATATATGTATATATATGTAGATATATATGTATGTGTGTATATATACATGTATATATGTATACATATGCATATGTATATATATGTATACATATGCATATGTATATATATGTATATATATGTGTATGTGTGTGTATATATATATATATATATATATATATATATATATATATATATAGATATAGATATATATGTGTGTGTTTATTTGATTAGTGTTTTACAATTGTTTCCAAACATTTTAATATTATTCCGTATTTATATAATGCTTTACATTCACAGCAACACTCCCATTGATATTATCAATATCACTATGAATACATCTCCTTTTTCTTTTTTACAGTAGTGTATATATTTTTGTTTTCTATAAAATGCAGTATAACTAATAGCATGACTTGTTGTTCTTTAAAGCCAACTCATTTTGGCCTAATCACCAGTGCCCCTGCTGGTTGCAGCCAAGTAATGCACTTTATTTTTCACTATTAGTTATACACAATATTCATTGTTTTTTGAAGTGTTCATTTTCCACTTTGTTTTGTAACAAATAACACTGCAGATATTGTGTAAAGCACTGATTCTCAAACTGTGGTACGTTTACCACTAGTGATACACAGGGTCCATCTAATGGTATTCCAAAGAATCACTTGTTTTATTTTTTTTCCTATGTTTTGCTTTCAAACTGTGTGTAATGTTACAGTGGCCCAACATATTAAATATGCTTGTTAAATAAAACCCATGCCTTGTTTTTAATGAATATTTAGGCTTACTGTGCTTTAGTGGTTTAATGTCGGCCATTGTTGTGTGGCACTTGGAGAGCCAAGTTTTTTTTTAGGTTGTACTTGGTGAAAAACGTTTGAGAACCACTGACTTGACAGTGCCTCTGCTGGTTGCAGTCAAGTACTGCAACCCTTTTTGCCTCGGTGACTTCGAATCCCGATTATTCTGCAATCAATTCACAGTGTTTTTAATGACAAGTGGATTATCATACACACATTCCTATCGGTGTGGGCATATGTGTTGACTTTTGGCTTGCATTTTGTCACAGAAGTGTGTTTTTCTCCACAGTCCCCGATGACGTCTTTGCTCCCAACTACATATGGAAAGGCTCCTATAATTACCGAGGCAGGAAGCAGCCCATGACGCTGGGCATCACCAGCTTCAACTCCACCACGGGAAGAGTCAACGTCACCCTTAGCAACGGCAACATGGAGCTGCTTCTATCAGGCATGTGGCTAATTGGCCTCCCATATAAGAAAGAAGACTCACAGGCAGACATGTTCTTCATCAATTAGCAGTGAATGTGCATCATGTGGTGCTCCACCTTCTGTTCCATGGCTTTCTCCTCCAGGGCTTTATAAAGCGTTGGAAGCACGTCTGCTGCTGCTGATGTACCATGTCAACTATGTGCAGCAGGGAAATCAGCTTAAAGATGCCACCATCTCGCCAGCCAAGATCATAGAAGATTCCTGGACCATGGACGGCTTTGTAAGTGTCTTTTAATGTAATCTAAAAGCCCAACATTATAGTGTTTTTGAAATAATTTAAATTGCTCTCAGAGGTGCCGCGATACTTCATTAGAAACCCAAAATATAGCCTTGATTCTGATTTTACCTAGTTTGCAGTGCTTTTCAAAAACACCATTTGGGAACACATCATTTTTTGTGTTCGTAGCTTTAATGCAAATGAGCTGTGTTTTGTATTTAATGTATTTAATTGGGACAGTGCACATTCATCAACACTTGAATAAACAGTGTAAATGCGCCGTACTTAGCATACATGCTCATTTTCAGCCGTAGTCCCAAGGCAGGTTTTTAAAAACAACACAGTGACTTTAAAACCACGGTGACAGAAATAAGAACATAAAAAAACAGACAAGATAAGCAGTTGCAATACACAATTACAAGACAATAGACCAGGACAGACAATTCACTCATAGCTTCAAATACGCTGGCCAGTAGCTCACTGGAACGGGCTGTAGTCTGAAAGCAGTGTTTAATGGTTTATTGGGCGCTTGTCTAATTTATTTTTAGCCAATGTTTACATTTTGTTGTGAGTTTTTCCTTGCCCTTATGTGGGCTCTGAACCGAAGATGTTGTTGTGGCTTGTGCAGCCCTTTGAGACACTTGTGATTTAGGGCTATATAAATATACATTGATTGGTTGATAAAATAAAACTTCCCAGAGTTAGACAAAACATTTGTGTAGCACAAACCAGCACAAGCATAAATGGTAAATGGTAAGTGGGTTGTACTCAGTGACCTAGTGGTTAGAGTGTCCGCCCTGAGATCGGTAGGTTGTGAGTTCAAATCCCGGCCGAGTCATACCAAAGACTATAAAAAAATGGGACCCATTACCTCCCTGCTTGGCACTCAGCATTAAGGGTTGCAATTGGGGGTTAAATCACCATATATGATTCCCGGGTGTGGCACCGCTGCTGCCCACTGCTCCCCTCACCTCCCAGGGGGTGATCAAGGGTGATGGGTCAAATGCAGAGAATAATTTCGCCACATCTAATATGTGTGTGACAATCATTGGTACTGTAACTTTAGCTTGTATAGCGCTTTTCTACCTTCAAGGTACTCAATGCGCTTTGACACTACTTCCACATTCACCCATTCACACACATATTCACACACTGATGGAGGGAGCTGCCATGCAAGGCACTAACCAGCACCCATCAGGACCAAGGGTGAAGTGTCTTGCTCAGGACACAACGGACGTGACAAAGATGGTACTAGGTGGGGATTGAACCAGGGACCCTCATGTTGCGCACAGCCACTCTCCCAACTGTGCCACGCCGTCCCAGCATAAACAATTAGGACAAGTTCAGGGAGATTTTATCATGGTTGGGGTTGTAGTTATTAATAACACGTTATTTACATGTTACTACAATAAAAACTGTAGTAGTAAAATAGTAAAGAAAATGCAGCACAAATGAAGCACAAACGTCTTGGACAAGTTTGGAGAGATTTGACAAGGTGGGGGGGCTGGTTATACATCAAAATGTTAATAAAGTAAAAACTATAATAGACACAACCAATTTTCCCTCCAATTTTTCACGTGTGAACAAACTCCAAAACTCCTTGAGCATTCAGTGGTGCACATGTGACCGACGGCAGACGTGCACACTGTTTTGCGCGTATCTTTTTATTCGATTTTGTGCGCGGCCTAGATTTGCCGTGCGCAGAGGACTCGTGAGCAGTGTGGACACGACTTTTTGTGTCACAAACAAAAGTTTGGGGTGATTTTGGATGGCAACTTTAGTCAGAACATTTATTTTAGAATAACTTAAAAACCATAACAGCACAAAAAAAAAGGTATACAAAGGGAAGTCCATCCATCCATCCATTTTCTACCGCTTTTCCCTTTTGGCGTCGCTGGGGGTGCTGGAGCCTATCTCAGCTGCATTCCGACAGAAGGAATCTACACTCTAGACAAGTCACCACCTCATCGCAGGGCCAACACAGATAGACAACATTCACACTCACGTTCACACACTAGGGCCAATTTAGTGTTGCCAATCAACCTATCCCCAGGTGCATGTCTTTGGAAGTGGGAGGAAGCCGGAGTACCCGGAGGGAACCCACACAGTCACGGGGAGGACATGCAAACGCCACACAGAAAGATCCAGAGCCCGGGATTGAACTCAGGACTACTCAGGACCTTCGTATCGTGAGGCGCATGCACTAACCCCTCTTCCACCGTGCTGCCCACGAATGAAAGTATTTTAATAATATTTGCAATGATAAGGGGGGCCAATTTCACACAGGTCAATCAGGTTACTTTTTATCTGGACCTGGCTGAATCCTTCCCAACATGCTGCATAGCTTTCCCTTTGCTTCTCGTGCCTAGTTTATTTTTTGGTGCACTTCCCTGCTGCACTATTTTATGTTTTGCGTTTTCACATGCACTCTGCCTACTGTTTCTGTATCCTGTGGTCCAGATCAACGCAGAACGAAACATTTTAATAACAGAGCTGGCATCCGTGAATTTGTGGGTGTATACGCAGAACAAACTTATCTAGCTTGGGGCAGTATTACAAGCCCTGTTTCCATATGAGTTAGGAAATTGTTTTAGATGTAAATATAAACGGAATACAATGATTTACAAATCATTTTCAACCCATCCATCCATCCATCTTCTTCCGCTTATCCGAGGTCGGGTCGCGGGGGCAACAGCCTAAGCAGAGAAACACAGACTTCCCTTTCCCCAGCCACTTCGTCTAGCTCTTCCCGGGGATCCCGAGGCGTTCCCAGGCCAGCCGAGAGACATATTCTTCCCAACGTGTCCTGGGTCTTCCCCGTGGCCTCCTAACGGCCATTTTCAACCCATATTCAGTTGAATATGCTACAAAGACAACATATTTGATGTTCAAACTGATAAATATTTTGTGTGCAAATAATTATTATCTTTAGAATTTGATGCCAGCAACACGTAACAAAAAGTTGGGAAAGGTGGCAATAAATACTGATAAAGTTGAGGAATGCTCATCAAACACTTATTTGGAACATCCCACAGGTGTGCAGGCTAACGGGGAACAGGTGGGTGCCATGGGTATAAAAACAGCTTCCCAAAAAATGCTCAGTCTTTCACAAGAAAGGATGGGGCAAGGTACACCCCTTTGTCTACAACTGTGTGAGCAAATAGTCAAACAGTTTAAGAACAACGTTGCTCAAAGTGCAATTGCAACAAATTTAGGGATTTCAACATCTACGGTCAATAATATCATCAAAAGGTTCAGAGAATCTGGAGAAATCACTCCACGTAAGCGGCATGGTCGGAAACCAACATTGAATGATCGTGAACTTTGATCCCTCAGACGGGACTGTATCAAAAAGAAAACGACATCAATCTCTAAAGGATATCACCACATGGGCTCAGAAACACTTCAGAAAACCCCTGTCATTAAATACAGTTTGTCGCTATATCTGTAAGTGCAAGTTAAAGCTCTACTATGCAAAGCGAAAGCCATTTATCAACCACATCCAGAAACGCCGCCAGCTTCTCTGGGCCCGAGATCATTGAAGATGGACTGATGCAAAGTGAAAACGTGTTCTGTAGTCTGACGAGTCCACATTTCAAATTGTTTTTGGAAATACTCAACATTGTGTCATCCGGCCAAAGGGGAAGCGAACCATCCAGACTCTTATCGATGCAAAGTTCAAAAGCCAGCATCTGTGATGGTATGGCCGTGCATTAGTGCCCAAGGCATGGGTAACTTACACATCTGTGAAGGCACCATTAATGCTGAAAGGTACATACAGGTTTTGGAACAACATATGCTGCCATCTAAGCACCGTGTTTTTCATGGACGCCCCTGCTTATTTCAGCAAGACAATGCCAAGCCACATTCAGCACGTGTTACAACAGCGTGGCTTCGTAAAAAAAGAGTATGCATACTTTCCTGGCCCGTCAGCAGACCAGACCTGTCTCCCATAGAAAATGTGTGGCGCATTATGAAGTGTAAAATATGACAGCGGAGAGCCCGGACTGTTGAACGACTGAAGCTCTACATAAAACAAGAATGGGAAAGAATTCCACTTTTAAAGCTTCAACAATTAGGTTCCTCAGTCCCCAAACGTTTATTGAGCGTTGTTAAAAGAAAAGGTGATGTAACACAGTGGTAAACATGCCCTTTCCCAACTACTTTGGCATGTGTTGCAGCCATGATATGAGTTTGAACATCAGATATCTTCTCTTTGTAGTGCATTCAATTGAATATGAGTTGAAAAGGATCTGCAAATTATTGTATTCTGTTTATATTTACATCAAACACAATTTCCCAACTCATATGGAAACGGGGTTTGTAAGTGCATTGGGGTTCTTAGGTCATATGAAGCGATCAGGTGTTTCCTAAGATGATTCATATTATGCAAAAACAAATGTGAGTGAAATGTTGTTTCTGTGAAGTTTGTAATGTCAAAATAGTCAAGAGGGTGCATGGTGTGCTGCTGTGACAAGGAGCAATTCCAGAAATGTGATGGTTTTTATTATGATTGGGCTCACTGCACATCCCCTTTGGAACACGCTAATTCGCCCTCTAAAGGCTGTGAGCTGCATTAGCGATGACATCGCAGCCTGCTGGAAGAAATAGTCTGATATTTAGAGACAGTTTATTCGCTCGCAGCTGCAAAGTATCTATTTTAAATCCTTTATATTTCTTCTCCAGGTGTCAGCAGAACCCGATGGGACCACTTATGTGTTCCAGGGCTTCATTCAGGGCAAAGACTATGGACAGTTTGGACTCCAGCGACTCGGTAGGTGTTCCATCTCTGCCCCCCCCCACAACCCCCAAAAAAAGTTTGCAACGTGATCTCACCAACTTCCCTCTTGCCTCTCTTCAGGGCTGAACATGTCGGAGAGTCAGAACTCGCATCCGCCTCAGCTCGGTACCAACAGCAGTTCGGTGGCCATCGCTATCCTGGTGCCTTTCTTCGCGCTGATCTTCACCGGATTCGGTTTCTATCTCTTTAAACAAAGGTGTGCTCTGTTCGTCTCTACTTGTTATAACCCTCCGGAGAACCAGCGTCCTTTGCCATATGTCCGCTGCAGAAGACATGATGCTTTTCTAATGCGTTTTGCCTAATCTGCAAGGCTTTCAAGCAGGAACCTGTTCTTGTGTCCTAGCTCAAGACGTTACTGTATTGTCCTCCGCAGGCTCTATTTTGCTGCACCTTGCCCTCAGTCTCTTTATGGATACAATTAGAACCCCGCAGTGGTGAAAGAGAAGGAATTCAGGTTTGATAATAGCTCTAGATGCTGCGGTATTATACTCCACACTCTCAAAATTGCTTCAGCTTGCCCTCAGTCTCTTTATGGATACAATTAGAACCCCTGCCGTGGTGGAAAGGAAGGAAGTCAGGCTTGATATTAGCTTTAAATGCTGCGATATTATACTCCACACTCTCAACTTTCCTGCAGCTTGCCCTCAGTGTCCTCTTGGATAATATTGGAACTTTTAAGGATTTAGGATAGGTTTTTATTGTCATTGCACAAGTACAACGAAACAGCGATTGGCAAGGCAGTGGAAAAGGAAGGAATTCAAGTTTGATATTATCTGTAGATGCTGCGGTATTATACTCCACACTCTCAACTTTGCTGCAGCTTGCCCTCAGTCTCTTTATGAATACAATTACAACCCTTACCGTGGTGGAAGGAAGTCAGGTTTCATATTAGCTCTAGATGCTGCGGTATTATACTCCACACTCTCAACTTTGCTGCAGCTTTCCCTCAGTCTCTTTATGAATACAATTACAACCCTTACCGTGGTGGAAGGGAAGGAAGTCAGGTTTCATATTAGCTCTAGATGCTGCGATATTGTACTCCACACTCTCAACTTTGCTGCAGCTTGCCCTCAGTCTCTTTATGAATACAATTAGAACCCCCGCCGTGGTGAAATGGAAGGAAGTCAGGTTTGATATTAGCTCTAGATGCTGCAGTATTATACCCCACACTCCCAACTTTCCTGCAGCTTACCCTCAGTGTCCTCTTGGATAATATTGGAACTTCTAACAACGATTGACAAGGCAGTGGAAAAGGAAGGAAGTCAGGTTTGATATTAGCTCCAGATGCTGCGGTATTATACTCCACACTCAACTTTCCTGCAGCCCTCCCTATGTCTCTTTATGGATGAAATTAGAACCCCGCGGTGGTGAAAAGGAAGGAAGTCAGTTTCGATATTAGCTCTAGATGCTGCGGTATTATACTCCACACTCTCAACTTTGCTGCAGCTTGCCCTCCGTCTCTTTATGGATACAATTAGAACCCCCGCCGTGGTGGAAGGGAATGAAGTCAGGCTTGATATTAGCTCTAGATGCTGCGGTGTAATAAGGTTATAAGGTTTGACCTGAGCTTTGGATTCTTGCGGTATTATACTCTATATCAGGGTGCACATTGTGTATTCAACCAATTGCAAGCGATGCATAGAACTCTAACTTCAAAGGTGATGGTTTAGATGACTTAAGTCTTTGCATCTTACAGTTTCATTATTTTATCCATTGAGTGGATAATTGACAATGAAAGAAGGTATTGTGCGTTCATACTGCCACCATTTTCTTGCCAGCCACAACAGAAGCAGCTGATTGCTTGCACCTGCGGTGATTGGAGTAGCGGCAGCCAATCCGGAGGGCACTTAAAACCATTCGACATGCCATCTTTAAACGATGTCATGTGTGACGTACGTTACACCTGAATTGCTATTGCGACATCCAGTGGACACATTTAGAACAGCAGTTTCTTTCATTAAAAAATGCTGCTAATTTTTATATTAAGCAAACGGATCTTGTGGGCTGCGGCCTGGATTAAACTTAAAAAAACGTACGCAGGCCATACGTTTGACACCCCAGCTATACATTTTCCACTCTTTTCAGCTTGCCCTCTGTCTCATCTTGGATAAAATCAGTACTCCTGTCGTCCAACGCCAGTAAAAGGGAAGGAAGTCAGGCTAGACCTTAGCTTGAGATGCTGGGGTATGATATTCCACAGTGTCCACTATTATTTCCCTCATTCTCCTCTTGGTTACAATTTAAACTCCTGATGTCCAACGTCAAAGCGATAAAAGGGAAGGAAGTTAGGTTAGACTTGAGCTCTGCATACTGTGGTATTATGCTCCACAGTGTCCACTTTTCTGATGCTTGCCCTCAGTCTTCTCTTGATTAAAATTAAAACTCATGACATTCAAAGCAAAGGCGGTGAAAGTGAAGGAAGTCATGTTTGACTTTAGCTAAGGATGCTGCAGTATTATACTCCACAGTCTCCACTTTGCTGCACCTTGCCCTTTTTCACCTTGTCGATAAAATTAAAACTCTCAAGGTGGTGGAAGGGAAGGAAGTCAGGTTCGACTTTAGCTCTCGATTCTGTAGTATTTTAGTCCACAATCTCAATTTTGCTGCAGTTTGCCCTCAATCTTTTCTTGGATAAAATTATAACTCCTGACGTCCATTGCCAGGGCAGTGAAGGGGAAAGAAGTCATGTTCAACATTAGCTCTAGATGCTGGAATATTATACCGCTGTTTCCAGTTTGCTGCACCTTGCCCTCAGTCTACTTGTGGTTAGAAAAACTCCCACTCTGGTAAAACGGAACAAAGTCAGGTTCGACCTTAGCTCTGTATCCTTCAGTATTATACCCCACAGTCTCCACTTTTCTGCAGCTTGCCCTCAGTGTCCTTTTGGATAAAATTAGAACTCCTAACAGCCACTGACAAGGCGGTGGGAAAGAAAGGATGTCAGGTTCGACCTTAGCTTTGGATGCTGCGGTATTTCACGTTCTACAGTGAAGTGAAGTGAACTATATTTATATAGCGCTTTTTCTCTAGTGACTCAAAGTGCTTTACATAGTGAAACCCAATATCTAAGTTACATTTTTTTTAAACCAGTGTGGGTGGCACTGGGAGCAGGTGGGTAAAGTGTTTTGCCCAAGGACACAACGGCAGTGACTAGGACGGCGGATGCGGGGATCGAACCTGCAACCCTCAAGTTGCTGGCACGGCCGCTCTACCAACCGAGCTATACCGTATTTTCCACTTTTTGCAGTTTGCCTTCAGTCTCATCTTGGATAAAATTAGTACTCCTGACGTCCAACGGCAAGTCGGTAAAATCGAGAAGTCAGGCTCGACCTTAGCTCTCAATTCTTTGGTATTATACGCTAAAGTGTCCACTTTTTTGCAGGCTGCCCTCACTCTCCTCTTGGACAAATCAGAAGTCTTGAAATCCAATGCCAAGGCCCTGGAAGGTTAAGGGTCGGGTTTGAACTTAGTTCTGAATGCTTCGGTATTATACCTGTCAGTCTCCACTTTGTTGCAGCTTGCCCTCAGTCCTCTCTTGGATGTAATTAAACTCCCACAGTAGTGGAAGGGAAGGGAGTAAGGTTTTATCTTAGCTCTGTATACTGCGGTATTATATGCCACAGTGTCCTTTTTTTTGCAGCTTGCCCTCAGTCTCCTCTTGGATAAAATCAGAAGTCTTTACATCGAATGCCAAGGCGGTGGAAGGTATGGGGGTCGGGTTTGAACTTAGGTGTGAATGCTGCGGTATTACACTCCACAGCCTCCACTTTGCTGCAGCTTGCCCTCAGTCTCCTCTTGGATACAATTAGAAGTCTTGATTTCCAACGCCAAAGGGTTGTAAAAGGAGGAAGTCAGGCTGGACTTTAGCTCTCAATTCTTCGGTATTATACCTCACAGTCTCAACTCTGTTGCAGCTTGCCCTCAGTCTTCTCTTGGATAGAATTAAAACTCCCCTGGTACTGGAAGGGAAGGGAATAAGGTTTGATCTTAGCTCTAGATACTGCAGTATTATATGCCACAGTGTCCACCTTTTTGCAGCTTGCCCTCAGTTTCCTCTTGGATAAAATCAGAAGTCTTAACATCCAATGCCTAGGCAGTGGAATGTAAGGGGGTTGGGTTTAAACTTAGTTCTGAATGCTGCGGTATTATACCTCACAGTCTCCACTTTGTTGCAGCTTGCCCTCAGTCTTCTCTTGGATATAATTAGAACTGACACAGTATTGGAAGGGAAGGGAGTAAGGTTTGATCTTAGCTCTGGATACTGTGGTATTACATGCCACAGTGTCCACTTTTTTGCAGCTTGCCCTCAGTCTCCTCTTGAATAAAATCAGACGTCTTGACATCCAATGCCAAGGAGGTGGAATGTAAGGGGATCAGGTTTGAACTTAGTTCTGAATGCTGCTGTATTATACTCTACAGTTTGCACTTTGTTTCACTTTGCCCATAAAATGATGCCCCTTAATCTAATCAATTATGCTTTGTTCCTGCAGTTTATTTTTGTGTGTTAGCCTGCCTTTTTATTCTCTTGTTATTTACATGACACATACAGGACCACTCCCAAGACCCAGTACACGGGCTGCTCCGTCCACGAGAACAACAACGGCCAGGCGGCCTTCGAGAACCCGATGTACAACACCAGCACCAAGGCTGTGGAAGGGAAGGCGGTCAGGTTTGACCCAAATCTCAACACAGTCTGCACTATGGTCTGAGCCTCCTCTTGTCCTCACTTTGACCCTGCAAAGGAAGAGGAATCCATCGTCAAAAGTCGAAACCTCGGGAAAACAATTCTTCTGACCCATCTGGATGCTCGGATGGCAGAGAGCAGTAAAAAAGTTGCATTTTTGTAACAAAAAAACCCTCTTAGGGCAGCCCTGGAGACGGCGCCCATAATCCTGAGTGAACGGCGGATTAGAGCAAACTCAAAGGGAGCTCGGCCCCGGCGAGCACATGAGAGGCTGACTCACAGAATGCTTATTAAAGCGCTTCTTCCCATCCGGTGGACGGAGGCTAAAGGAGACGCAGACAACCCCGAACTGAACTGGAAGTAAAATCAAGCAAATCTCTGCAACAACTAAAATATCTTAAGAATCCCCCAGCCAATCAGAACCTGTCTAGTGCGGAACTGGGAAAGGTTTGAACCTCTCCTGGTTTCTCAATCTGTCAAATTAAATGGACTCCAGTGGTTACGGAGATTCTTTTGAGGACTCACAGAGGACTCACTGGCACTAAAAAGCACATCAAACACTTCCTGTCGGACGATTACGTCAAAACAATGACAAAACCGTATGATGAAGACACCTGGAAAGGACGGACTCCAAGGCGGTCCCCTAAAGACCGCCACCTTCTGAACTTGAAAAAACCCGAAACGAAACGTGGATCACGATGCGGTTCCACGGTGATCCTGCACTCTGCGAGTGCTTTCTCTTTTTTTCTTACTATTGCAGAATCTTCTGATCTGTACAGGAGCGTCCACCACCTATATTTTTGTGCTCTATATTTACCACAGGGGGCGGGGCCAAGGGCAAAACCAGATTTTTAGAAAAAAAATCGCTTAATTTTTTTCTTTTAAAATAATTTTCTTATCCAATGTTTGTGGTGATGTGTGTAAGCGAGCGTCAACAATGGTGCATTTTTATTTCCACTTAGCAAATGTTTGATTTGAAAAATCCCAACAAGCTACCACTGCAAATGTACGTTTTTTGTTTTTTTTATCGCCAGAGATGTCGCTGTTGTCATAGCAACACAGAACATTCTTGATGTCATCATATGCACAAAAACATCACAGCGACAAACATAATACTGGAGTATAAAGAGTATAAAAGGAAATACAGTTTTTTTTTGTAAAATGTGATGGCAAAACTTATGAAGATTCTTAAGCCCCGCCCACCATAAAGCCAGTCGATTAAATTAGGCATTACTTTTCCAATTTTCACCAATGGCTAACATGCAAAACAATCTCAATTGCCGTGTTTTACTGCATCCCACAGAGGAGATAAGTCAGACGCAACAATGTTTTTTTCTTCACACTACACAGGTCACAATTTTGTTTGGATCCTGTTCCAATTTGGCGTGTTTGTAGCAGTCCCTGAGATCGCAACATGGACCAAAAACGGTATCTCAGTCTTCGATTTTGATTAAGTTACGACATCTCTTGTTGTTGATTTTTTTATTTGTTTGTTTTCTCCACAGTAGATCTGACACAGTGCCTACCAAAAATCATTTTTGAGGGACCCCTTAATCCCCCGGCCCTCCACACACACAAAGACTCCCCCCGATGTTTTTGAAGCTACTTTTCCTCCCCATACAATGACTGACCGCAATAAATCGTGTCATTTACTTGGTAGACTTTGAAGCCCTTCTTTGCCCCGATAGAAACTGGAAGTGTTCACCCTTACGATTGGAAAAAAAAAAAAAAATGACGGAATTGAAACAAAAAAGTGTTTTGTACAGAAATCTATTTTTATGATGAGATTATTTGTAAAATGTATGAATCTATAATGTACATTTTCAATGCAATGTAAGATTAAAAAAGACTAATTGCTTTTGTAATCAATGTTGTTGTTGACTCTGTGGGGTGCATACTGGGAAAATTCCCTTTTCACCAAGCTGCTGTGGGGTTTAAAGGTTGACAAATTAAAACTAAGCCAGAGGCTGATAAAAATGCATTTTTTGAAAAAAAAACAAAACAAAAAAAAAAAACTAAAAGTGTAAAAGCCTTTAAAGAGTGTTGTTATCTCATCTTGAGATAAAGCTTCCAAACTTTGGCGCGTTCATATTATTGCCGCTAACTCTTATCTCTCGAAAGTTCCACATTAGTTTTTTATTGCAGTGGCTGAGACTCCCTAGAGGAGAAAAGTGGCTAAAAAAATTTAAAAAAAAGAGTTAAGAACGATTGGAAAATTAAGCTTACAAAATATCATAGAAAATCAATAGGCCTCTTGCCAAAACAACCGTTGTGTTAAAGTGTTAAAACGATTGAGGCTTTTCTAACGCACCTGAAGCTAGTTATCCTTTCACATTAACAGAGTTCTTATTGTGAAAATGTCAGCCAAAATCAATAGGGGTATTGACTTCAACCTACACAAAATGCTGATATGCAAGATACGATATCTTATCTCAAAAGCAGTCAGTTTCTTTCTTCTCCTGGTCCTGCTAGTAAGACCCTAGACTTCATTGTGTACTTTTCAAAAGCAAGAGGGATATTGCTTTGTCATCCTTGGAGGACAGCTCGCAAATCTCCACAATAGTGGTGTCAATTTTGACTTTTAACCTCATCTGGCTTGGGCCCAAAACCAATAGAGTTATTGCCTTGACATTATTTGACAAATTATTTTGAGCCCCTGCAAAATCATTTGGGTGCTTGCTTTGATGAAGAGGGCCGGAATGTGGCTGCTAGAATCAACGGCGACCTATTCATTTTGAATATTGATCACAGCTACTAACAACGACATGAGTCATGCATCTCAAAACTAATAGGAGTTCTTGGTTGGACAACATTTAACAAAGGAAGCTCAAAATAAGCAGCGTTGTCACGGCGACAAAGGTAAATGATTGGTTTTAATTGTGTACATGCCGGTAAAAATCAATGGAATTCTTAGCATGGAACTGCTTAAATGCAATCAGATTGGGGTCAAATGTTATTGATGGATTTAAACCTACTGGTCCTTGACTAATTGGTACGATGAGCCCTTCAAGGCCTACTGAAACCCACTACTACCGACCACGTAGTCTGATAGTTTATATATCAATGATGAAATATAAACATTGCAACACATGCCAATACGGCCGGTTTAGTTTGCTAAATTACAATTTTAAATTTCGCGCGGAGTTTTTTGTTGAAAACCTCGCGGAATGATGACTCATATGAAGACGTGTGTTTGTGACGTTATTGGTTGGAGGGGACAGACTAGCTCAGCACCACTTACGGCTAAAAGTTGTCTGTTTTCATCGCATAATTACACAGTAATTTGGACATCTGTGTTGCTGAATCTTTTGCAATCTGTTTAATTAATAATGGAGACTATAAAGAACAATGCTGTTGTTGGAAAGCGGTGGATTGCAGCTGCCTTTGTTTGTTGTGAAGCTTTAACATAGAGCGGCCAAGCGAACATGTTTCTTTACGTCAACCAGCATGTTTTTGGATGGGAAAATTGTGATATATATCCTACCGGAGACATCTGTGGATTATTCGTCTTCCTGCAGTAGCTGTCAAAAAAGGCAGCTGTAAGCTTGGCTCCTCGGCTTCTCTCTGAGACACTGGAATGTTCACCGCAGCCATCCGACTTTGAGGTATGTCTTTATAATCTCACTAAAATACTATTAAAACAATAAGCAGATAAGTGATCTTCCAGAATTATCCTAGTAAATGTGTCTAATTACATCTGAAACGCTCACACTACCGCCGCCCGGAGCCGTTGCTTTTTATTTATTTTTTATTTTTTATTTTTGTAGTCCTTCACTATCAATATCCTCATCCACGAATCTTTCATCCTCGGTCAAATTAATGGGGAATATTTCACTTTCTCGATCCGAATTGCTCTTACTGCTGGTGGCTCACATTATATACAATGTGAGGATGTGAGGAGCCCTCACACCGGTGACGTCACACGCACATCATCTGCTACTTCCGGTAAATGCAAGGGTTTTTTATCAGGGACCAAAAGTTGCAAACTTGATCGTCAATGTTCTCTACTAAATCCTTTCAGCAAAAATATGGCAAAATCGCGAAATGATCAAGTATGAGGGCTTCACGGTGGCAGAAGGGTTAGTGCTTCTGCCTCACAATACGAAGGTCCTGCAGTCTTGGGTTCAATCCCGTGACTGCGTGGGTTCCCTCCGGGTACTCCGGCTTCCTCCCACCTCCAAGGACATGCACCTGGGGATAGGTTGATTAGCAACACTAAATTGGCCCTAGTGTGTGAATGTGAGTGTGAATGTTGTCTGTCTATCTGTGTTGGCCCTGCAATGAGATGGCGACTTGTCCAGGGTGTACCCCGCCTTCGATTGTAGCTAAGATAGGCACCAGCGCCCCCCGCTACCCCAAAAGGGAATAAGCGGTAGAAATGGATGGATGGATCAAGTATGACATAGAATGGACCTGCTATCCCCGTTTAAATAAGAAAATCTCATTTCAGTAGGCCTTTCAAAATCAATAGTGTTCTTGTACAAACGTCAGATTACTTTTGAAAGTCCAACCAACAGAATAGAAGGATGGCATGGACACACCTATTGATTCCAACCGTAAACAACCTGTTGTGTACTCCTTTCAAAATCAAAAGGGTTCTTGCTTTGACTCATTGATTTTTACATTAATATAGTTCTTGTGACAATGAAAGTTCAAAACCTGCAACTAGCAGACATATTGAGGCAATTATTTACTGTGGCCCTTTGTTGCATGTTCCTGTAATATTAGTGTCTACTAATATGTAATATTAATATGAATACATGTCATTCAAAATCAACTCCGTTCTTCCTTTGTCAAGGTTACATGATATCAGCTGGGCAAGAATCCTCTTAATTGAAAGTGTTAACTAATTAATGTATATCTCTTAGTCCCAGCCCAGGACTGCTAACAACAACTGATCACTTAAATGGGATCGCAAACAGGAAATGGGCGTGGGATTGTCCCTTTTCAAAACAAAAGCTACTATTGTGAAAAGAGAAGTATCTTAAAATCATGTATAAAAAATAATAAACTAGGGTCAAATAAATGTGTTGTGTGATAGTAATTTGCTACTTATTCAGTTTTACACGCAATATAAAAAAAGGGTAAATATTAGGAAAAGTCAACTTCCGGTATCCTGTGTGATGTGACGTCACTTACCTCTCTAACCAAACAGAATTGAACGAACGTCACAGTTTTTTTGGCGACCGCATTCTTCTTTCCACAGCGATGACTTCCGTCGTGGAAACAAAGGTGGAGTTGGAAATGTACGTATGTCTATTTATGTTTGTTATCGTGTTCTGTATGTTTGTTTATTGGCTTATGTTGTCACGTTCTCTTCTCTTTCGTCTCCACGTGATTGCAACGGCTGCTGATTGCGAACACCTGTGCCGAACTTTTCCACAAGTGTAGTTCAAATATATTTTTACACGAGTAGACTTTTTCTCTTATTGTAGAGCTAAAAGTAAATAACCCAAATAAAATTAGTGAATTCAACATTTTTTTCCCAGTCGAAATTGTAACTTTTGAGTGAAAACAATCCGCTAATTTTGCAGGTTTAGATGACGAATTAATTACTACGCGACTAAAATATTATTTTTTGCGGTATACACTTTGATAAACGTGTGTTTAGTCAGTCTACTAGTGCTTGAAATTGATTTATACATGGTTTGTGTTCTGATATGTCATTACAGTATGTGGCCACCAGATAGCGGCAGAGCACTTGCAGCGCCTGTGGCTTGCAAGCGACAGTTGCTTACATTACAATAGAATGTTTTAAAATAATTAGAAAAATAAAATGGCTTAAGTCATACAATATTATTTTTAATTTTTTGTGCGAAATATGTATTCACGGTGGCATAGGGGTTAGTGCGTCTGCCTCACAATACGAAGGTCCTGAGTAGTCTGGGTTCAATCCCGGGCTCGGGATCTTTCTGTGTGGAGTTTGCATGATCTCCCCTTGACTGCGTGGGTTCCCTCCGGGTACTCCGGCTTCCTCCCACTTCCAAAGACATGCACCTGGGGATAGGTTGATTGGCAACAATAAATTGGCCCTAGTGTGTGAATGTGAATGTTGTCTGTCTATTTGTGTTGGCCTTGCGATGAGGTGGCGACTTGTCCAGGATGTACCTGCCTTCCGCCTGATTGTAGCTGAGATAGGCACCAGCGCCCCCCGTGACTCTAAAGTGAATAAGCGGTAGTAAATGGATGGATGGATGGAAATAGTGCATAATAAATGTTTGAAAAATGTAACCTATATTGGAACAATAGTTATTTTAGTCTTACTTGATTGTACAATGTTTTATTTGCTTGGTATTGAATGTTTAAATGAAAATAATCATCAAACAACAAGTTGGCAAGGCAGACATATTCATCGAGCACCATTTGTATTCAAGTCAGTTCAAAGTGCTTTGCAGATGAATACAATTAGAAGGAAGCTAATTAAATCATCATGGAAAAATATGAATTAATTCAATTCAAATCAAAGAGTGCAAATACAATATTTTCAGAGTGTAAATAAAAGTATTAAATGTGTTTTTTCATTACCACATCTGTTTGTAGTTACAACATAAAGCCACAAGAGAGCAGCAGACGACCAATAACCAACTGTACAACGACGGAGAAGGTAATACAATTATTTCACTTGGGGTAACAACAACAAAAAAACAACACAATTAAGACAGCATTCATGTTTAATAATGTAATAAAATTAAAGAAATGATAGATGTTCAATGACTTTAAAGTCATTAATTATGTGAGAAAATGTGCACAACTTTACATTTTGCTCAGACTGTTTGGATAGTCAATATATGAAGTTACTTTTAAGTTCAGTTAATTTTCAGTTTGTTTCGAACATGTATACGATACAATGTAATGCATCACATATTTCCAGTTGTTTCATTACAGCACGTCTGAAAAGTAGTAGGAAGAAGCTGAGCTCGTCATTCTACCCCTTTTCTGTAAGTGTGTTCTCCTATCTTTACGTATTGCTTCCAGTGTAAGACCAACCCTCTGATTCCATGTTCTAATCCGTTTATTAAGATGCTGTGATTAATTGTGTCAAATGCTTTTGTTAAATCGATAAACACTGCAGCAGCACATTTTTTGCTATCGTTATTTGGATTTAATTCCATTGATTTTGAGATGTTGGTTCTGTACTCGTATTGGTTCTCTGTTTCATTTTTATTTAGGAATTTGTCTAATTTGTTCTTAAAGAGTTTTTCCAAAATATTTGAAAATTGTTGAAATAGGGAAACAGGTCTGTAGTTTGTAAACAGGTGTTTGTCACCAGTCTTATGAATTGGTATAACTTTTGCCATTTTAATTTTTATCTGTGAATTTGCCAGTTTGAAATGATGGGTTGCTGATGTACGTTAAAGGTTCTGAAATCTCTTCAATAAGTTGGGGAAAAGCTTTGGTGCAGTAAAAGTAGGTAGCAAAAACATTGAGACTTCATTTCAAAGGTGAGACTTTGAGCTCAGGAAATATAAGTTTTCTTCCTATCAGTCCGTCGTCGTACTGCCCTGACTTGCTGGCTTTTCCCAGATGTCTCCAGTTTTTTCCTTCTAATCAATTCAGGATTAGGCTCCATTACACGGGCGACCCTCTGGGACTTTTTATTCCGATAAATGAGCTGAGCGAGCGAACAGAACGATGTTTTGTAGCAGCCACATAAATTATGCATCCACTGTGGAAATCTACCGACCTTGATCATCCCTTTTTTTTTTTTGTTTTTTTCTTTTTTGAAAGAGTGGGAGAACTTGTTAATTGGCAGCGTTGTCACATTAAATGTGGTCTGTGTTTGATGCGCTATATGTTGCTCATTTATTCATTTATGCTGTTTGTGAGGAGAAACACCTACATATGCATAATACACTATACATGCTGCCCTAAGAAAAATAAGCACTTTCTGCATTTAATAATAGTTTTCGTATTCATTCATATATATGTTGTAATAATTACGCAAATGTTACAAATTCCATCCATTCATCCATTTTATACTGCTTGTCCCTTGCCTTTTAATTACAAACAAAGCAAAGATGCACCTTTCTAGTTAAATGATTCAATAATGCAACTCTTTGAATGTGAGGTATGGGAAAAAAAGCCAATTTTAATGATAAATTCCCCTCAGTAAAATATGCATATATTAATATAGGCTCGGTTCCATCCTAAATCGTACACAGTGATGCAAAATATGAGCCTTTCTACTTTCAGACGTAATCATATTTTTACTGGAAAGTTTAAAAAATACAAGTTATTTGCTGAGGATTGTCAATATATTATCAGGATAAGCATACTGTTTATCATGTTACAACATACTGTAGTTTAAATATGATTAAACAACTGTTACATTTCTAAGAGTTAAGACATAATACTTGAAAAAAAACAACATTTTAATTCTCCATAAATAAACTAAAATTATATGGGAAAAATAGTATAAGTATAGTAAATCACTTTGAAAAGATCAACAATTTATGACAGCATAATAAAACAAAGAAAATAATCAGAATTATCTTAGAAAAATTTAAAGTTTTATGAGGGGGAAAAAATCTTAAAGGAGATTTGTGAATTTTTTTAATTTAAATTGATGTTATTTAAATGTTAACTATTTTAGGAAACAATGTTTTCCATAAATACAGTTGAAACACAAGGGAAAAGAGTTTTACCTAAATAAAGTATGTACAAAATAAATAAAGTTGAAATACAAGTTAAGAAGTACATTTTAACTACACAACGAACTTAAAAGAAAAAAAAATCAAAGCATGAAGTTAAACTATTAAGAAGTGAAACATGACAATAAAGTTGAGGCACAAATAAACTATCTAAATGAAGGAAAAAAGTAAGCTTTACGAAAATAAAGTGGATATTTCTATAAAAAATGTTTTTCTTTATAAGAATCAAGTTAAACTATTCAGAAAAAAATATTCTAAATATGTGATAAAAGTTAGTACAAAACAAAATGCATTTGTATGACCGAAATTCAAATATTGCTAAAATAATACATACATTATATACCTTTTTTATTTTACAAAAATAAAGTGGAAATATGAGAATAGAATTTTAATGATACAATGTGTTTATGCAAACCAGTCTTTGACATGTGCGTGTTTTTAAAGATTGATTTTAAAGGAGGTCTAAAGAGGACGCCGAGGGTCAACATGTGGGACATAAGTGGTCACATGACAAGTCTTGTCCTATTGTAACATTATGTCTGTTATCTTACCATTTGAAATGTACTTTAATGTGATAATAAACAAAATGAAGGATGGTAAAGTGTGTGTGTGTGTGTGTGTGTGTGTGTGTGTGTGTGTGTGTGTGCGCGTGCGTACACACACTCCTCTGCCTTAAAACTGGTACACAGCGCGGCCTATCAATGAGCAAGAGAAACTCATTGGTGTCCAACAGTGTGCTGCAACCTTGTTTGATTAAATGGCCGCCACATTCCCATCAGGACAGCAATTATTGTTGTCTAGGGGGTGCTGCTGTGCTAGTTTCCACACCACACACTGGTTACAAACCTTTAAATAAAATATATGTTTTAATTTATTAAGCTTTAATTTAGGAGTATGATATATATTTGAACATATATATAATATGTGTGTGTTTCTATATATATATACATATATATATATATATATATATATATATATATATATATATATATATATATTATACTTTTGTAATATAATTACAAATAAAATATGTGTGTAAGTTGTATATATTTTGTATTTAAACTACACATTTTAAACTTAAAACAAACTGATTGCAATTATTGTATTTTGATTATTTTGGATGGAATGGATGAAAGGATGCAAAATGGATGAAAAATGTATTAGTAATAACTATTACAATTTGTGAGGATTTTTAGGTTTGATTTCACTGAAAAATAAAACAAGTTCTATATTTTGGACACAAAAGAGACAACAACAAATCTGCAGAGCAAAAACAAATTTCGGTACAGCCTAAGTATATATTTTGTGTATTTTAGGCATTTTGTAGCATACCATTGCTTGAACAATATTTAAAAAAAATCCCAAATGCAAATGTTTCAAGGTTTAAAAAAAATATTAATCTGGTTAGTGTGTTAAAATACAACATTTGAAACAAAACCTTTGACACTTAGTAGTAATCATTTAGTGTAGTTCGGATAAAACCATTTGATTTATGATTAAAGTAATTTAAAAAGTGACCCATAAAGTTTCTGATGTCCTTAAATATTCGCTGTGGGAAAAGATCCTTGTTTACACTTTATATGTGTTCATGTATTCATATTTTTAAGCTTTTAAGTTTTGTTTGTTTTCCGTCAAGTTTGGCCACCAAGCGAGTGGACGTGTGTTTGATGCTGATGTTTTTGGATGTGTGGTTTGCTTAAACGTGGAGTTGCTGGTCTGCGTTTGCCTGTCAAAATGTTTTGTCATATTTTGTTTTCAAAGCGAGTGTCAACACCACTAGCTGCGGAGCGCTAATTAGGCAGTGTTAAAGCAAACGCTGTAAAAAAAACAACAGCTTGTTTATTTTTATTAAAACTAGATTGGAATGAGAAAGCCTGCAATTTTTTTTTTTTTTTTTTTTTCCAAACGTTGCCTTCACTGGCTCGTGTTACTCATAGCCTGCAGACACACTCAAGGACGAACGTGGAATAAACTCAGTGTTTTCTCTAGTGTTTCCCGGGCGACATCAGACATTATTGCTGCTTACAAAGCCCCCTAGGTGGTGCTGCTGATGCCGCATAATTATGCCTTAATTATGCACCAGCTAAGAAGACGTATCACATGACTTCACAACTGAAAAATGACACATTAAGAACACGGTGCAGCCCCTTTTGGAACAGCACATGACTTCGAGGCTGTAAAAGCCATTCCTTTATCATAGCATATTATAGCAATCCTGGATGCTGTGTAAATGCGCCCCCTTGTGGCTCCGAGCAACATAAAACCTGCAATCATAGATAGATAGTACTTTATTGATTCCTTCAGGAGAGTTCCTTCAGGAAAATTAAACAAGTGTGTAGAATTGTGTAAATAAAAAAGAAAATCATCTCTTACTGGAAGTAAAAACGAGGGATATTGACTTGAAGATCGCTCGTTGGGCGCTTTAATTGTCATCATTATAACAATTTTTATTGGTCGACTATTATTGTCGTTAGAATTGATTGATTGATTGATTGATAAGTTTATTGACATCTTAAAGAATTGAATCCATGTAATGCTTTAAAAAGGCAAATGGATGGCACAAAAAGCCAAAAGGCTTGTTTCCTTTGTGGTCCATGAAATATTCATCACATTTGATACATTCAATAATAAAAGATAAATAACCTATATCATGTATATAAAAATGTACGTTAAAAAATCAATAAATTATGTACATACACACAGCATACAGTATATGTCAGGTGATTTGAAAAACAATATATACAAAAAATGGGGGGGAGGTATACACACTATGTACATGACTTGTGTTGATATTTATGTCATTTGTAAATGTTTGTACACAAAATGTACCAGTAGAGCTCATAGGACTAGGTAATACAATCCCTCAGATTAATCAGCACTTAGTGTTGAGTGGGGGGTTAGAGGCAAAAGCTTCACTGGGGTCTTCAGGTGGGCACCCTCCTTCATTGGTGTTTCGTTGATAGGCCCACGACACCTCCGGAGGGCTCAACGGCGACATCTGGCGTCCCAGGTGTGCCCCCATCTACCTTTACCCCTCGATGTCATTTAGCAGCCCAGTTTGGGTCCTTTCTCTTGAACCATATCCACCTGCTTCTTCGTTCAGCAGCATCAGACAGCGATTTGACAGCCCGCCGGAAGGCCTGACCTCTCAATCCCATTCCTTTCAGGAGCTTGGTTGTGGATCTAGCAACAAAACCTCTGCACCCGACTTCAACTGGTAGTACTCGGGCACGCCAGCCGCGCTGCTCTGCCTCGGCTGCTATGTCCGCATACCTCAGATGCTTGCGCTCATATGCCTCACCAACTGCTGCCTCCCATGGTACAGTTAGTTCAACAATGAACACAATCTTCTGGGAGGTTGACCACAAGACCAGGTCCGGCCTGAAGCTAGTTGTAATGATTTCAGGCGGGAAGATGAGTTTCTGGTCCAAGTCAACCTGCATTTTCCAGTCCCGGGCAGAGTCCAGAAGGGTTGCCTCCACTCTTGCAGATGGTTTTGGTGGTAGTTGTCCTGCTCTTACAAACTGAGTGGTGATTGAGTGACTAGGGATTGGGGGAGAGAGGGCTTTGTTTTTATTTCTCCTTTCCTCCAGGGTGATCGCCAGTTGTCTTAAGACCTGGTTGTGCCTCCAGGTGTAGCGACCTTGAGACAAACTGAATTTGCAGCCAGTGAGGATGTGACTGAGTGTTGCAGGGGTTTGACAGAGTGCACAAGAAGGATCTTCTCCAAACCATTGGTTCAAGTTTTTGGGTGTGGGAAGAACATCATAGGTGGCTCTGATGATGAAGCTGATTTGGCTCCCTTCCATTTCCCAAAGATCCTTCCATGTGAGCTTACGATGCTCCAGGTTTTCCCAGCTAGTCCACTGTCCCTGTTTGGATTGTGCCACTGCTGTTGCACATCTGTCTGCCTCCTCTTGTCGTCGAACCTGATCAACCACTAGCTTCCTCCTCTGGGCTGATGTTGCCTTGTGCCATGTGGGTCGACTAGCCCCAAGTCCAAACCCACCTCTTCCGTGCTGCACTTGTCCTACAATGTCTCCATGCCGGAGAGCAAATTTGGCTTGTTTCACAGCCTCAGATGGGATCCATTTCCTCCCGGTTGCCAGTCTGGGAGCAACCGCTCGGATCACCTCATCTTGAGACTCAGTCAGTGTCATGCTCAGCCTCACCTTGGTGCATTTAAACTCCTCCGTGAGGCTAGAGATGGGCAGTTCCAGGGCACCATGACCATATAGGCCGATGTTACTGAGGCACCGTGGAAGGCCAAGCCACTTCTTGATGTATGCACTGACTGTTCTCTCCAGCTTCTCGACTTTGGACATGGGGATCTCGTAGACTGTTAGTGGCCACATCAAACGGGGGAGCAAACCAAACTGTAGGCACCACAGTTTCAACTTGCCAGGAAGTAAGGTCTTGTCAATGCGGACAAGGCCTTTGATGGTTTCTTCCCTCAGCTGATTGCTCTGGTCTGAGTCTTTGAGACTTGCGTTGTACAATCGCCCTAGACTCTTGACTGGCAGCTCTGACACCAACGGAATGGAAGTACCTTCGATGTAGTACCTCTGGTCTGTGAGTTTCCCCTTGACGATAGATATGCTCCTGGACTTGCTGGGTTTAAACTTCATCCGTGCCCATGTAATGTTGGCATGAAGCTTTGCCAGCAGATGTTTAGTGCATGCAACGGTTGAGGTCAAGGTGGTCATGTCGTCCATGTAGGCACGGATGGGAGGTAGACGCTCTCCCCCTCTCAGACGTTCTCCACCCACAACCCATTTGGAAACTCGAATGATCACTTCCATTGCCATGGTGAAGGCTAGAGGGGAGATGGTACATCCAGCCATTATTCCCACTTCCAGCGATTGCCATGATGTTGTGTATTCTGTTGTTTTAACGCAGAATTGCAGATCACGGAAGTAGTTTTTCACCAGGTTTGTGATGGTATTTGGGATGTGGAAGAAGTTGAAGGCTGACCAGATGAGAGAATGAGGGACGGATCCAAAAGCATTGGCTAAGTCTAGGAATAAGACGTGCAGGTCTCTTCCTTCCCTCTTGGCAGATTGGATTTGGTGCCAAATCATGCTTGTATGCTCCAAGCAGCCTGAAAAACCAGGTATTCCAGCTTTCTGCACGGATGTATCGATCAAGCTGTTTTGCTTCAGGTACGTTGTCATCCTTTTGGCAACGATGCTAAAGAAGATCTTCCCTTCAACGTTTACCAGGTTGATCTGCCGGAATTGATCGATGTTTGCGGCATCTTTTTCCTTTGGGATTAACACTCCCCCAGCTCTGCGCCACACTTTTGGGATGATTTGCTTCATCCACATCACCTTCATCTGCCTCCACAGAAAGCGTAAGACATTTGTGGAATTTTTGTACAGCTTGTATTGAACTCCATTTGGTCCTGGAGCTGAAGCTGCCCTTGATTTCCTCACTGCTTCCTGAACCTCGCTCCACCTTGGGGGACTGTCGTCCAGCTGGTGTTCTGGTTGAGGTATTGGTGGCATGTCTGATGGTATCTCTCTCTGTTCAAATCTTTTATTGTCTGTGTGAGTGGTTTTCAGGTGGTCTTCCAGTTCCCTCTTTGGCACCTTAAGTGACCCACTCTTTTCTTTAGTGAAGAGGCCTTTCACAAATCCGAAAGGGTCCTTGTAGAAGGATGTTCTCGCCCTTTCCTTCCTCTTGCGCCGAGTCCTGAGGTTTTCAGCTCTCCGCAATCTTCCCAGGTGTCCCTTCAGGTCTGTTTGCAGAAGGTCAATGCTCACTCTTTCCTCCAATGAGGCTCTCTTCCATTCCTTCCTCAAAACCCTTCTCTCTTTGACCAGTCGCTCTATTTCCTTTTGTCTTCTGGACTTTGGAGGGGTTGTTAAAGGCATGTCCTTTTTCCCTGTCACGTGTGTTCCGAATCTTTCTGCTCCATAGGAGTAGATCAGATCTCCCATCTTCTCTAATTTCTTCTCCACCGTTCCTTTGATTCCGTCCAGGATCTTGACCAGGTCTGCATCGATTATTTCCCACTCTTTCTTGCTGCTGGACTTTGGCCACTTCACATGAGGTTTGTGGCCTTGCATGTTCTTCTCTAAAGTATGTTGCAAGTGGCTTGCTTCCACACTTTCTGATGTAATGCTTGAGTTACCTTCAGCCTCTGGAGTATTGATGCCCGGTGGACTGTGGGTTGAATCCTGCCGCTGAGCTTCACTCGCCTGACTTGATCTTTCTCTCAAAAGATAGAGATCAATGCGAGGTCCTGGCTTTGTTTTCTTCAAGCACTTCATCCGCCCTTGATGTATTTTAAGGCCTCTGATGGTTGTTATTTTGGACCAGCCACAGCTGCATACTCGGCGCTCTTGTCCTTCGGCTGATGTTGCTTGTTCTGTGCTGATTATCTGTTTCGTCGTCGTGTTCAATCCAGGGTCATTTGCCGGGTGTTCAGCCGATGAGTCTTCTTCCGCCCCCGCTCTCGCAGACTCTAGGGGTATTTTTCTCTTTGGACGTGTCGTAGCAATGAGGGGTGGCCTTTGTCTACTTATTAAGTGACAGAGCCTGCCATCATGGATAGCTAGTCCATGACAGCCCCGTCGGGGTCTTTCCCTCCTGTCAGCTGTCTTTCCAAGCTGTCGCAAGGCCTTTCCCTAGTTGTCAGCTGCCCTTTCACAGCAGTCACTGGAATTCTCCAGTTTATCAGTAGAGCTCAAATGAAATTCAAATCAGAACTTTGAAAATCAATATGCATTTTTTTTTTGTGCATTTTAAAGTTACCATAGAACTTGGAGCACAATTTGTACGCAAGACATTTCAAGTGCTTCACAGATGCGTACAATTATTACAAGAACACCAATGAAAACGTGAAAAATAAAATCATGAATGTAGAGGTTGCCCTATAGTGGTTTCTTCAGACCACCACACACTGCCAGGAGAGCCAGGAATTCATAGAATTGTGCAAAGTCTTTTGCTTTCCAGCAAACTGTCTTTCTCTCTTGCGTCAGCTCAGCAACACCTCCAACTCCAACTACTTGTCTCATCACGGCTGTTGCTAATAAAGTTGATTAGATAATTAGATCCACCTGGGCCATCTACGCACCTGTCGCTGTCTTCGAGGCTGGTCTTGGCAACACCCCGTCGCGTGGCAGGCCCGCAGGCCACGCCCCCCCTCCACAATGTATAATTGTTATTAAAAGATACTCTGATATGTTAAATACAAGTGTTTTCAGCTTGGCAAGATCCCATCATTGCGATGTTAGATCCGTTCTTGATGGGATCTTGCCAAACAGGCGGATTGGACGGAGGGGTTTTCTTGAATAGCCTCCATGCTCACCAGACCTCACACCACTAGACTTGTTTTCATGAGGGATACCTAAAAGACAAGGTTTACTCGAAGAGTCCTGCAACAGTCTTTGAATTGAGAGCAACCATTGATGGTGAATGCATGAAAGTTCCAAGGGAATTATTTCATGCTTGCTATTCCTTCGCTTTGCGTTGTCTGAAGTGTCTGCACCAGAACGGACATCAGTGTGAGAACAGGCGGTTACAAAGCAGTAGAATGGTGTTTGTAAATGATTTACATGTTGAAAATTCAACAAATTATATTAAACACCCAGTTTACAATTTTTTAAGGTGTGTGGACACACCTTTCCTCATTCAATGCGTTTTCTTTATTTTCATTTACATTGTGGATTGTCACTGAAGGCATCAAAACTATGAATGAACACATGTGGAGTTATGGACTTAACAAAAAAAGGATACATAACTGATAACATGTTTCATATTCTAGTTTCTTCAAAACGAAAAACATCCTTTGCTCTGATTACTGCTTTGCACACTCTTGGCATTCTCTCGATGAGCTTCCAGCACACCTGTGAAGTGAAAACCATTTCCGGTGACTGCCTCTTGAAGCTCATCAAAAGAATGCCAAGAGTGTGCGAACAAGTAATCAGAGCAAAGGGTGGCTATTTTGAAGAAACCAGAATATAAAACATGTTTTCAGATATTTCACCTTTCTTTGATAAGTACATAACGCCATGTGTTCATTCATAGTCACGAAAAAAAACTTTTTTTGTGCGTGTTTTAGGGTTGTCCCGATACTAATATTTTGTTACCGGTATAAACATTTATAATCGATACTTTTCTAAATAAAGGGGACCACAAAAAAATGACTATCTCTCTATAGAACTTTTTTTAACAAAAAATCTTGGTACATAAACATATGTTTCTTATTGCAATCAAAGTACAATTTTGTCCTTAAATAAAATAGTGAACATACAAGACAACAAGTCTTTTAGTAGTAAGTAAACAAACAAAGGCTCATTTGCCTGCTGACATATGCAGTAACATAATGTGTCATTTGTCATTCTATTATTTTGTTAAAATTATAACGGAAAGCTATAAAAATGGATTATTAACCCACTTGTTCATTTACTGTTAATATCTGCTTATTTTCAATTCTAACATGTTCTATCTACACTTCTGTTAAAATGTAATAACTTATTCTTCTGTCGTTTGGATAATAATACTTTGGATTAGTTTTGGATGATACCACAAATTTAGGTATCGATCCGATACCAAGTAATTACAGGATCATACATTGGTCATATTCAAAGTCCTCATGTGTCCAGGGACATATTTACTAAGTTTATGAACATATGATTTTTTTAAAAAGGAAAAAAGATTTTGTGAATATCGATCTAATCATAGTAGTATCGACGATACACTCTTGTACTTGATATCCTTACAGTGGATGTCAGCTGTAAATCCACCCTTGCATTTGTTTACATTCATGAACCGACGCCGGTGAGCTACAGTGTGTAGTGAAACATGTTTAGCTATTCCTCGTCCTGCAGGAATGATACTTGTAAGAAACTTACTTTATTTGTTGCCATGGAGGCGAGGATTAGTGATTTAGAAGTAGCTAAAACACTGCTGACTCCGTCTGTATTTAGCCATGTCTTAAAGCACCTCTTCCTAAAGGGTGTTGCGGTGTTATAACTTCACATTTATTGTTAGTTTTTAAGCTACAATGCGTCCGTTCTCCATTTTCTGTCTATACACTCTGCCTGTAAGTACTCTGTGATTGTGCACTGCCCAACATGCTCCACTGCTTGTAAAACCAGCAATGTAACGACATGACGACGCACCGTCATGCCCGTTAAACAAAATAAATAAAATAAATGGGGAACCGGTACTTTTCAAACAGTATAGTACCGTTTTTGAACAATTCATACCACAATACTATACCAGTACCGGTATACCGTACAACCCTTGTGTGTGTGTGTGTGTGTGTGTGTGTGTGTATGTATATATATATATATATATATATACTAGCTGAAACACACACACGTGTATGTGTATTTTTATATTATAGATATGTTCTATTTGTATTCAGAATCAAGTAAATGTACCTTCTTAACAGTACATGTTTGTAATTGACCGTATTTATGTTCGTGATTTCAATGATTTTTAGGTCTTAAAATCTTTAATATTTATTAATTTCCTTTGTAATAGAAATGATGAAAATGATAGTACGCCGGATAGATCTGGAGTACTGTTGGGAAGTACAATTTAACTTAGCATTTTTGGCACCCTCTGCTGGTTGTTGCCATGTGGTGCAGGTCATTGTAATTGAAGACATCCCTTAAACGGAGATAAAACCAATTAATATACGTGTATTCTTATTTATATTCTTAAAGTATTTTGTACCCGCTGATAGCCTCCCGCCTTCATGTTAGAACGTTGGCTGTGAGATAAAACAAACTATTGTCGGCCAGCGAGCCGCCACCGCCGCATCGGATAAGCCTTATGTTGGCGTGTGGGATTTGTTTGACGGGGGGGTAATTGAAAGTGTTTTAAACTATTATGGCGAGCCAAGGGCTTGTTTGAGTGTCGGGCTGCCAGTCAAGCAGGCGGGCCTGTCAAGACCTGTCACTCACCACCGCTGAAGACTCCACTTAATGGATTTCTCCACGCCGCAGCTCACCCAGCAAAGAAATCGATGCGTTGTCACGTGTGAGTGTGATCCATCAGAGCAGCAATGTTTGGGTTTGGTTGTGCTTGCAGGTGTAAGAGGGGTCACATGACCCTCCAAACAAGTGTCAGCTTTACACCAGCACAGAACATCTTGAAGGCTTAGTTCTACTTAAATAAAGGAAACACAATTCATCTATTCTATGGTCAAACTAGCTCGCAGGCAATATTTGCGAGTAATATTTGAGCTGTGAAAAAATATGTTAACCTATGAGGTCACAGACGTGTCACGTTGAAAGAAATACATCCTACGCTTTACCTAATTATTGGTCGTACAAAAGACGAAGTTACCCTTCAAGTACCTTGACATGATGACTAAACATCAGCTGACCTTGCGGTGCACTTTTTTTTTTTCTTCCTTTGTTACTGATATGGCTTTAGCCATATTATACTTAGAAACCAGGGCATCCCCCTCTTTATTATGGCAATTGAAATAACCTAACCACTCTTTATTACATAATATATCTAACCTTTGTTTTTTTTGTATTTGTTTTTAACGCTCTTAACGGTCAACTGTTAACCATCTTGAGTAGCAGAATGTACCAATAATAAATGAAACCGACAGCATAATAAATACAATAAAAAAAGTATGACTAAAGATCATGTAATTTTTAGGGCAGACCAATTAATTGAATTTTAATCACGATTTCGAATGTGGCTTCTTCACAAAATATTTGTGTCGGGGAAAAAAAATATTAATGCGCTGCGCAACGTGCTTGCAAATTCCTGAGCTTCTAATGGTGAAGCGGATGAATGAGTGAAGAAAGACCATGTTGTCTAGAAGTTTGGGATCAAGACCATGGTTGTTACTTTTTATTTGACACCATCCACCCATCCAACCATCCATCTTCTTCCGCTTATCCGAGATCGGGTCGCGGGGGCAGCAGCCTAAGCAGGGAAGCCCAGACTTCCCTCTCCCTCGCCACTTTGTCCAGCTCTTCCCGGGGGATCCCGAGGTGTTCCCAGGCCAGCTGGGGGACATGGTCTTCCCAACATGTCCTGGGTCTTCCCCGTGGCCTCCTACTGGTCGGACGTGCCCGAAACACCTTTCTATGGAGGCGTTCGGGGGGCATCCTGACCAGATGCCCAGACCACCTCATCTGGATCCTCTCGATGTGGAGGACCAGCGGCTTTACTTTGACTTCCTCCCGGATGGCAGAGCTTCTCATCCTATCTCTAAGGGACAGCCCAGCCACCCGGCGGAGGAATTTGACACCTAATCGATAATTCCTAAATTCAACAAAAAAGGTAAGGCTATACGACTTCCGCGATCACGGACGGAATCACAGAATTGGCCAATAAAACGAAATCTGCTGTTCAACGCAGACTATTACAATAAATAACATAAATGTGAGTGAAAGGCTGTCAGTGCAGGATTTCCCCTGGATTGGTTCTGTGTGGAGTTTGCATGTCCTCCCCGTGAATGCGTGGGTTCCCTCCGGGTACTCCGGCTTCCTCCCACTTCCAAAGACATGCACCTGGGGATACGTTGATTGGCAACACTAAATGGTCCCTAGTGTGTGAATGTGAGTGTGAATGTTGTCTGTCTCTCTGTGTTGGCCCTGCGATGAGGTGGCGACTTGTCCAGGGTATACACCACCTTCTGCCCGATTGTAGCTGAGATAGGCGCCAGCGCCCCCCGCGACACCAAAAGGGAATAAGCGGTAGAAATGGATGGATGGATGCCTAGATACCTTTGTTCAATATAATGTCACATTATTTGCTATGATGCATTTATTTTATTAAATAATGCCTGTTATCTGTTATTAATATTAACATATATTTTTTCTTACATTTTTGCTGCTTATGCTGCTTAAATCTCAACAATGTACTTGTTGAGATTTTTTTTTTTTTTCTAGAGATTTCTCCAATCCTTTTGGTTGCTCTTTTTTCAAAGACTGGCAACCAAAGTACTGTAGCATCTATTTCTGATGTTATTGTAGACTGTAATGGTGACTGAGACGTTTTACTTCTGTAGCTCCATGTCAGAGACTAAAAGCGACCGGCAGAGAGTCTGACGTCAAACTTGATACGCGCTGCTCTGAGTCTTCCTCTCCTTAAGCCGGCCGATGTCATTTAAAATGTTTAAGATCGCTGTCCGCAGGTGTATCTCGGATACATTAAAATACGTCCACAGCGCGGCCGTTCTTCCTCCGATCCAGACAACTCCGTGCATATTACTTATGTCATGGGTGTCAAACTCATTTTAGATCAGGGGCTACATGGAGAAAAATCTACCCCCAAGTGGGTCAGACTGGTAAAATCACGACACAATAACTTAAAAATAAAGACAACTTCAGATAGTTTTTTTTGTTTAAAAATAGCACAAACACATTCTGAAATCTTACAAATCATAATATTGTTTTTTTACAATTACCTGTTGCGGTTAGAAGTATTCTATCTTTATTTGTCGTTATTTATATTTTGTGAAAAAATGACGTGATAATGTTCATCAGTCAACTCATTAAAGTAAATTTTCAATATACTGTATCAAGATAAAAAAATGATAACAAAATCAAATTACATTGTTATTCATGTAGTTCATTTTCCTCGACTGATGTACTAACATCATGTGGTTTATTTTGTACGTACGTAGTAACATCTACAAAGATACTATGAACTGCTATTGCGACATCCAGTGGACACATTTAGAACAGCTGTTTCTTGCATTCAAAAATTTCAGGTTATTTTTTATAATTAGCAAACTTATCCCGCGGGCTGGATAAAATCTGTTTGTGGGCTTTATCCGGCCCTTGAGCTGTATGATTGACAGAGCTGGCTTATGTCATTAGATAAAAAGCAGTTAAACAGTTAAAGTTCAAAGTTAAAAACAGTTTCAAGTCTTATGCTGGGTTAAAAGCCAGTGAATAAAAATGGGTTATACATTGTTTTATTATTACATTTCTAAGGCAATATCTTTATTTGTATTGAATATTGCAGCATGACAGAGGCAGTTTCGCCGAGTCTGCTCTCTGTGCTGCTGGAGTGATGTGTTAGTGTAAGGGATGTAACAATATGGAAATTTGTATATCACGGTTTTTGTGACTAAAATCAGCACCGTTATTATAAATGCACTATTTTTGAACGTGCTCAAAAAATACTCACACTGAAATGTTAAAGGGGAACATTATCACAATTTCAAAAGGGTTAAAAACAATAAAAATCAGTTCCCAGTGGCTTGTTTTATTTTTCGAAGTTTTTTTCAAAATTTTACACCTCCCGGAATATCCCGAAAAACTGCTTCAAAGTGCCTGATTTTCACTATCGTTATATCCACCCGTCCATTTCCCTGTGACGTCATACAGTGCTGCCAATACAAACAATATGGCGGTCACCACAGCAAGATATAGCGACATTAGCTCGGATTCAGACTCGGATTTCAGCGGTTTAAGCGATTCAACAGATTACGCATGTATTGAAACAGATGGTCGGAGTATGGAGGCAGATAGCGAAAACGAAATTGAAGAAGAAATTGAAGCTCTTGAGCGAATAGCTATTGACGCTATTCGGCCATAGCGTGGGTGTACCTAATGAAGTGGCCCATAGCATGGCTGCCTTATTAGCATCGCCGGTAAAATGTGTGGACCAAACGATCAGGACTTTCGCATCTTGTGACACTGGAGCAACTTAAATCCGTCGATTGGTAAGTGTTCATTTCGCATTAAATGTGGGTATCTAGTTTCAAATGTACATACAGCTAGCGTAAATAGCATGTTAGCATTGATTAGCGTAGCATGTTAGCATCGATTAGCTGGCAGTTATCCCGTGACCAAATATGTCTGATTAGCACATAAGTCAATAACATCAACAAAACTCACCTTTGTGATTTAGTTGACTTAATCGTTGCAAATGCATCTGCAGGTTATCCATACATCTCTGTGCTATGTCTGTCTTAGCATCGCCGGCAGACACTCTGGCAAATTCAATGGGGGTCTGGCGGCAGATTTCTTGCCAGTGGTGCAACTTGAATCCCTCCCTGTTAGTGTTGTTACACCCTCCGACAACACACCGACGAGGCATGATGTCTCCAAGGTTCCAAAAAATAGTGGAAAAAACGGAAAATAACAGAGCTGAGACCCGGTGTTTGTAATGTGAAAATGAAAATGGCGGGTGTATTACTTTGGTGACGTCACGTTCTGACATCATCGCTAAAAGACCGGTAAACAGAAAGGCGTTTAATTTGCCAAAATTCACCCGTTTGGAGTTTGGAAATCGGTTAAAAAAATACATGGTCTTTTTTCTGCAACATCAAGGTATATATTGACGCTTGCATAGGTTTGGTGATAATGTTCCCCTTTAAGATTGTTTTGAATAAGGGAAATAAATAGACACACTGTTAGAAAACCCACTATTTTGCATGCATTGTATTTCTTATGCCTCACTGATTGTGTTTTAGTCTTGGTATTGTATCTGTTTTATTGGCTAAGCTTTTAATATTTCAAACATTTGGTTTGTACTTTAGCACTTTAAGATGTATTTAAATGAAAAGTGTGTTGCAAATATATTTCTGTTGGGCGTTCCACTCTGTTGTCCTCCCTGCGTCTTGTATTTCTCTGATCAATCATTCTTTGTCATAACAGAACAGCTTGCAGGTTTAGCATACACAATTGAAGATCTTAGTTGCTCAGACAGTAATGTGTTTATGTAAGTTTAGATTTGGGTATGTGATTTCTTAAAGGGGAAAGACGTTAATGGCTGTTGTTTTCATGTTAGCATTTAAGCTAGCGACAATCAGTCCGTGAGTTTATCAAAATGCAGTTATGGATCACGGTTTTTAGATCAACCCAGTTTTAAAAGGGTAATACCAATCTTTGGGAGATTTACTGTGGTTATCATTATTACCTTTTATGATTGAATTCCTATTTAAAGCCGGCTGAATTTGAAACTGGACATGTCATTTGCAACCCAGGCATCGTAACATGGCACCGTTGGATTTACCTTAATCAGTAATGACTGGCGAGATTCTGTCGGTGCAAAAAGACTAGCGGATTCAGTGCTTCTTCCTAAAACACAGCACGTCCTCATTATGCACCACTAACCACGTTTGGGCATGGCCAAAATGTATTAAATCCGACCGTAATTCGGATTAAAATTGTACTGTGTACATGGACTCTGAACAAAGTATCCGATTATGAGGTGCGTTTTTATGCATCACACCTTAAATCTTTACTTTGACATGCGCAGCACATACCGTAAATGTAAAGGTGCTTCTTTGTTTGTGCTATGGCGCCAACTTTTAGACAAGTCCGCTTACTCCAGGTGCTGAAGAAGAAGCAGTGAGGGTCCACGCACTAATTGACTTTGGCTCTAAATAAGCCTGCTAGAGCCCATTGAAACACCATAATCCGATTGTGTTCAGTTTTTGAAAAATCCGACTGACACACCTGGATTATGTGATTGAAAACCAGATCTCTCGAGTGGCTGTGGGCGGCCTGAGGGGACCCTTCTTGTCGTGCATGCACCAATCTCAACGCATGGGTTGTAACCCGGAAGCAGATACCATCCAATTAAAAATGTAGCAACAGTTGGAATAAAGAGGAGACTGTTTATTTGCTTCACAAATTAAAATAAGTTATGTGAGTTTGAAATGTGTCTGACTGTGTTGGCCCTGTCATGAGGTGGCGACCTGTCCAGGGTGTACTCTGCCTTCCGCCTGAATGCAGCTGAGATAGGCTCCAGCACCCCCCGTAACCCTAAAAAGGGACAAGCGGTAGAAAATGAGTGGATGAATTAAATTAGAGTGCGGCGATGATATGAAAAAAATGATTATTTATTTAAAAAGGTAGCTAAGGAAATATAAAAAGCCCGCTTAATTCAGACTCCCAAACAAAATACAAATAATGAAAGATAATGAAGCAGGTATCCATCCAACTGGCAAGATAGTCCAGAACAATAGCAAGCTTCCTCTGGAACAGTATCAGTCGGTGCACGAATGGTCTTTTCTTTGAAAACTACTTCCATCAATCCAAAGAGCCTTTGTTGCCTTTTGAATGTACAAACTCCGTTTCCATATGAGTTGGGAAATTCTGTTAGATGTAAATATAAACGGATTTGCAAATCCTTTTCAACCCATATTCAATTGAATGCACTACAAAGACAAGATATTTGATGTTCAAACTCATAAACTTTATTTTTTTTTGTTCCCAATTAGCCTGCACACCTGTGGGATTAAATAAATAAATAAATAAATAAATGGGTTGTACTTGTATAGCGCTTTTCTACCTTCAAGGTACTCAAAGCGCTTTGACATTACTTCCACATTTACCCATTCACACACACATTCACACACTGATGGAGGGAGCTGCCATGCAAGGCGCCAACCAGCACCCATCAGGAGCAAGGGTGAAGTGTCTTGCTCAGGACACAACGGACGTGACGAGGTTGGTTCTAGGTGGGATTTGAACCAGTCACCCTCGGGTTGCGCACGGCCACTCTTCCACTGCGCCACGCCGATTGATCTTTAGTCTATGTTTGAGTCCCTTTTTTGTGTTTTGATTATTTCTTGGACTCTTCCGATCCTTTTGTTTGAATACTTCCTTGTTTGTATTTGTCACCATGACGACTTCATTTGCTCCACCTGCACTGCAAAAACTGAAATCTAAGTAAGATGAAATATCTTAAATAAGGGTGAAATTTGCTTATTTTCTGTCTGATAAGATAATTCTTCTCACGAGGCAGATTTTATGCTAGAGTGTTTTACTTGTTTTAAGAGTTTTGGTCCGAAATGATCTTAGTAAAATATTACAGCTTGTTGCTGAGATTTTATGACTTATATGGAGTAAAACATGCATGAAACTAGAATATCAACTGTTGCAAACCCGTGTCATTAAAACTCAAGTGTAAATCTATTTTTTTAAAGTACAATCGTGTACTTCAAGCATGAAAAAAAAATCATGACGCTGAGCGCATTTCATTATGTCAAGATAATGGCACTGGCATTTACTTATTTAAGAATATTTTTCAACATATTGAGCAAAAAGGTCTAGTTTTTTTTTCCTACCGAGAAAAGTGCACCTGTTATTAATGAGAATATACTTATTTTAAGGTATTTTTGTGTTCATCAGGTTAGCTATCCATCCATCCATCCATCATCTTCCGCTTATCCGAGGTCGGGTCGCGGGGGCAGCAGCCTAAGCAGGGAAGCCCAGACTTCCCTATCTCCAGCCACTTCGTCTAGCTCTTCCCGGGGGATCCCGGGGCGTTCCCAGGCCAGCCGGGAGACATAGTCTTCCCAACGTGTCCTGGGTCTTCCCCGTGGCCTCCTACCAGCTGGACGTGCCCTAAACACCTCCCTAGGGAGGCGTTCGGGTGGCATCCTGACCAGATGCCCGAACCACTTCATCTGGCTCCTCTCGATGTGGAGGAGCAGCGGCTTTACGTTGAGCTCCTCCCGGATGGCAGAGCTTCTCACCCTATCTCTAAGGGAGAGCCCCCCCACCCGGCGGAGGAAACTCATTTCGCCCGCTTGTACCCGTGATCTTATCCTTTCGGTCATGACCCAAAGCTCATGACCATAGGTGAGGATGGGAACGTAGATCGACCGGTAAATTGAGAGCTTTGCCTTCCGGCTCAGCTCCTTCTTCACCACAACGGATCGATACAACGTCCGCATTACTGAAGACGCCGCACCGATCCGCCTGTCGATCTCACGATCCACTCTTCCCCCACTCGTGAACAAGACTCCTAGGTACTTAAACTCCTCCACTTGGGGCAGGGTCTCCTCCCCAACCCGGAGATGGCACTCCACCCTTTTCCGGGCGAGAACCATGGACTCGGACTTGGATGTGCTGATTCTCATTCCAATCGCTTCACACTCTGCTGCGAACCGATCCAGTGAGAGCTGAAGATCCCGGCCAGATGAAGCCATCAGGACTACATCATCTGCAAAAAGCAGAGACCTAATCCCGTGGCCACCAAACCGGAACCCCTCAACGCCTTGGCTGCGCCTAGAAATTCTGTCCATAAAAGTTATGAACAGAATCGGTGACAAAGGACAGCCTTGGCGGAGTCCAACCCTCACTGGAAACGTGTCCGACTTACTGCCAGCAATGCGGACCAAGCTCTGACACTGATCATACAGGGAGCGGACTGCCACAATAAGACATTCCGATACCCCATACTCTCTGAGTACTCCCCACAGGACTTCCCGAGGGACACGGTCGAATGCCTTCTCCAAGTCCACAAAGCACATGTAGACTGGTTGGGCAAACTCCCATGCACCCTCAAGAACCCTGCCGAGAGTATAGAGCTGGTCCACAGTTCCACGACCAGGACGAAAACCACACTGTTCCTCCTGAATCCGAGGTTCGACTATCCGGCGAAGCCTCCTCTCCAGTACACCTGAATAAACCTTACCGGGAAGGCTGAGGAGTGTGATCCCACGATAGTTGGAACACACCCTCCGGTCCCCCTTCTTAAAGAGAGGGACCACCACCCCGGTCTGCCAATCCAGAGGTACCGCCCCCGATGTCCACGCGATGCTGCAGAGTCTTGTCAACCAAGACAGCCCCACAGCATCCAGAGCCTTAAGGAACTCCGGGCGGATCTCATCCACCCCCGGGGCCTTGCCGCCGAGGAGCTTTTTAACTACCTCAGCGACCTCAGCCCCAGAAATAGGAGAGTCCACTACAGATTCCCCAGGCACCGCTTCCTCAAAGAAAGACGTGTTGGTGGGATTGAGGAGGTCTTCGAAGTATTCCCTCCACCTATCCACAACATCCGCAGTCGAAGTCAGCAGAACACCATCCGCACCATACAGGGTGTTGATAGTGCACTGTTTCCCCTTCCTGAGGCGCCGTATGGTGGTCCAGAATCGCTTCGAAGCCGTCCGGAAGTCGTTTTCCATGGCTTCCCCGAACTCTTCCCATGTCCGAGTTTTTGCCTCCGTGACCGCTAAAGCTGCACACCGCTTGGCCCGTCGGTACCCGTCCACTGCCTCCGGAGTCCTATGAGCCAAAAGAACCCGATAGGACTCCTTCTTCAGCTTGATGGCATCCCTCACTGCTGGTGTCCACCAACGGGTTCTGGGATTACCGCGATGACAGGCACCAACAACCTTGCGGCCACAGCTCCAATCAGCCGCCTCGACAATAGAGGTTCGGAACATGGTCCACTCGGACTCAATGTCCCGCACCTCCCTCGTGACATGTTCAAAGTTCTCCCGGAGGTGTGAATTGAAACTCTCTCTGACAGGAGACTCTGCCAGACGTTCCCAGCAGACCCTCACAATGCGCTTGGGCCTGCCAGGTCTGTCCGGCATCCTCCCCCACCATCGCAGCCAACTCAACACCAGGTGGTGATCGGTAGAAAGCTCCGCCCCTCTCTTCACCCGAGTGTCCAAAACATAAGGCCGCAAATCCGATGACACAACTACAAAGTCGATCATGGAACTGCGGCCTAGGGTGTCCTGGTGCCAAGTGCACATATGGACACCCTTATGTTTGAACATGGTGTTTGTTATGGACAATCCGTGACGAGCACAAAAGTCCAATAACAAAACACCACTCGGGTTTAGATCCGGGCGACCATTCTTCCCAATCACGCCTCTCCAGGTTTCACTGTCGTTGCCAACATGAGCGTTGAAGTCTCCCAGTAGGACAAGGGAATCACCCGGAGGAGCACTTTCCAGTACTCCCTCGAGTGTACCCAAAAGGGTGGGTATTCTGAACTGCTGTTTGGTGCATAAGCACAAACAACAGTAAGGACCCATCCACTCCCCCCGAAGGCGGAGGGAGGCTACCCTCTCGTCCACTGGGTTGAACTCAAACGTGCAGGCTTTGAGCCGGGGGGCAACGAGAATTGCCACCCCAGCCCGTCGCCTCTCACTGCCGGCAACGCCAGAGTGGAAGAGGGTCCGGTCCCTCTCGAGAGAACTGGTTCCAGAGCCCTTGCTGTGCGTCAAGGTGAGTCCGACTATATCCAGCTGGAACTTCTCTACCTCGCGCACTAGCTCAGGCTCCTTCCCCCCCAGTGAGGTGACGTTCCACGTCCCAAGAGCTAGCTTCTGTAGCCGAGGATCGGACCGCCAAGTGCCCTGCCTTCGGCTGCCGCCCAGCTCACAATGCAACCGACCTCTATGGCCCCTCGTATGAGTGGTGAGCCCATTGGAGGGATGACCCACGTTGCCTCTTCGGGCTGTGCCCGGCCGGGCCCCATGGGGACAGGCCCGACCACCAGGCGCTCGCCATCGTGCCCCAACTCCGGGCCTGGCTCCAGAGCGGGGCCCCGGTGACCCACGTCCGGGCGAGGGAAATCTGGGTTCATTTTGTTGTAATTCCATAGAAGTCTTTGAGCTGCTCTTTGTCTGATCACTCACCTAGGACCTGTTTGTCTTGGGAGACCCTACCAGGGGGCATGAAAGCCCCCAGACAACATAGCTCCTAGGATCATTGGGACACGTAAACTCCTCTACCACGGTAATGTAGCAGCTCAGAGAGGAGGTTAGCTATTTTCACTTTATTTGGAAAGTCTTGACAAGCCAAATGTTCTTGTTCTATTGGCAGATAATTTTGCTTAGTTCAAGTAAAATACCCCTCATTTTTTGTATATTTTTTCTTGTTTTTGAACACTGACTTTTTGCAGTGGGCACATACTTTCTGACGCACACCTGTTTTTGATTATTTTGTTAGTATTTAAGCCGGCCTGCTACCTTAGTTCTGTCTGGATGTTTTGTTTGCTCCATGCAACAGTTACGTTTGGTATTCCTGTTTTGTATTTACCTTGCTAAGTCCTGTCTTAGCTTCCGCGCGCTCGGCACGCGCTACTTTGGACACGTTGAACTCGACTCTTGCTAACATTATCCTTTGAAATCCCGTGCTTAGGCACGCCTTTTCTTTGCCTTTTGTCAAGTGTTGTTTTGTCAGTTTTATATTAAAACAAGTTCTTACCTGCTATCACACGTAGTCCGAGTCCTGTAGCATCCTGGGGTGGCAACTTCGCGCATCAATATGCGTCCCAAACGCAACAGGGATGTTCCAAATAAGTGTTTGATGATCATTCCTCAACTTTATCAGTATTTATTGCCACCTTTTCCAACTTCTTTGTCACGTGTGGTTGGCATCAAATTCTAAAGTTAATGATTATTTGCAAATAAAAAAAGTTTATTAGTTTGAACATCCAATATGTTGTCTTTGTAGCATATTCAGCTCAATATGGGTTGAACATGATTTGCAAATCATTGTATTCCTTTTATACTTACATCTAACACAATTTCCCAACTCATGTGGAAACGGGGTTTGTACTCTGAGACATTCAAACGTGTTGTTTCCATGATCTCCGTCTGATATTTCTTTCAAAAAAGCTTTTCCATCCGTCTGTCCGTGCATCAACCCTGATACATTCTTGCTAGTAGTGCAATCCAATATCATTTTATATACTGTCTAATTAACATCAGCATAGTCATTAGAGACCTAATATTTGTTACCTGTGCCAATACTCAGAGGTGGGACCAAGGAATAGATTTGCAAGTCACAAGTAAGTCTCAAGTCTTTTCCCTCAAGTCTCGAGTCAAGTCCCGAGTCAAGACTGGAAAGTCCAAAGTCATGTTCCAAGTCCTGCATTTTGAGTTTTAAGTCCTTTCAAGTCCCTTTAACCACAGACTAATATATTTACATAGATTGCGTATGCTTTTAAAACACTGTATTTATTTATTAAACAAGTGCATTTGAAATTGCAAGAAAAACAAATAGTGCTGACATTGCAGTTCATAATAGCACTATTAACCAGTCATTTTAAACATTTAACTCATTCCTTTACAGAATAAACACATTTGAAAAAACAAGTGCAACTGTACTTATTTTCACAAGTGTTAATATTCTATTTCCACGGCATATTGCCTTGTAACTAGTTCGACAGCAGTTTCTATCCTGTTCTTACCTTATATCATTGATCTCATCTCATACTGTATGTGTTTATGTGTGCGTACACATGAAAAACATAACAAATACATTAACATAACAATAAAATGATAAATGGGTTGTACTTGTATAGCGCTTTTCTACCTTCAAGGTACTCAAAACGCTTTGACACTACTTCCACATTTACCCATTCACACACACATTCACACACTGATGGAGGGAGCTGCCATGCAAGGCGCCAACCAGCACCCATCAGGAGCAAGGGTGAATTGTCTTGCTCAGGACACAACGGACGTGACGAGGTTGGTTCTAGGTGGGATTTTGAACCAGTGACCCTCGGGTTGCGCACGGCCACTCTCCCACTGCGCCACGCCGTCCCTATATGAACAGAGTCGTACTTTTTAGATGTCAGGGCCCTATGCAATATGTACACATATTCTTAATATAGTATACATTTTAACTGACCTTTGACTATTTTTGTCTTTTTGTAGGTGGGTAAAATAGGCGGTGCTGCTGACCGCCGTCTAACGTTACGTCACTGTGTGTGATACATTGACTAACGTAACGTTATGTATAAGTACCTCATGCAACTCTGCTTAAAAAAAAAAATCCCTTGACAAAAAGTATGAATAAGGTGGTGGATGCAGCTAATTGCTGTGTTTACAATAACGTTAGCAGTGAGTTTACAGCCTCACTGATTTAACAACACAGCAAATAAGTTGCGTTACTTAGCCAATAAACGTTAGCTGACATTCAAAACGTACCGTTCTTCGTGCAACTTCAAATGTCAAACAAAGTTGGAAGTTGTTGCGTCTCCGTCTGTAATCTTGGAACCGCATGTTTTGCATACTGCAATTAGTTTTTTGTTGACCAACTGGTAGTTTTTATACACGAATGAAACTGTTTGGTATCATTTTTGCTCACTGGCGCGTTGTTTGACAGCTCTTCTTTGCTGGTTGTCCCTCAATTTGATTGGATGAATGTTATGGAATGAAAACAACGTGGATCTAATTTGATTGGATGTTGTACTGACAGCACACAAGCTGACAGACACACACGTACACAATGAAAGATACGGAGCGCTCCTGAATAACTTTATAATCTTTGGGTTTTGGGGAAAGTTGCAAGTCTTGTCAAGTCAAAAGGCTTAAGTCCAAGTCAAGTCACAAGTCATTGATGTTAAAGTCTAAGTCGAGTTGCAAGTGTCTTTACATTTTGTCAAGTTGAGTTTAAAGTCATCAAATTCATGACACGAGTCTGACTCGAGCCCAAGTTATGTGACTCGAGTCAACACCTCTGCCAATACTACAGCGGACATGTGAAGCAAGTTCTAAGGATCCACAGATCCTAGTGTGATGTCATAGGTGAACCGGGAAAAGGAATCATGAATTCGCACTAAAAAGAAATAAGCACCCTCCGGTGTACAGGAGGTGCATGGCATATGACCAATAGTCACATTAGAGAGACTGCATGGACACTTGGACTTCACACTTGTTAAAATACAAAACTAAAACTGACTATTGCAGAAATCAGGCTACTTTAGTGCATGAAGCATTAGTGTTTTGTGCTAGAAAATAACATTTTGTATATGTTAGAAGAAGGTACCAAGAAACTGATGGTACTTGGAATGTGTCGATCCCTTGTTTTTCTATACCAGGCACATACCTTACTTTGGGAAGGACATTTAGGCTGGAACCAAACCTACTTACGAGTGGCCTCTAGGTTTTATTGATCGTTTATGTACGCAAGTATACAGGGTTTTTGCAACACCTGTCCCACATGCCAAAAAGATATATCTATAAAGCAGACTTAGCTTGTTACCAGAAACTATCCTATTTTGATGTTTAGCCATGGACATTGTGGGTCCTATAGTAAAGAATAGCAGGGGGCCCCGGTATATTTTTTCCATAGTGATTGTGCAACAACATTTTCGGAAGCGTTTCTCCTCAGTACTGTTACTACTCCTGCTGTGCTGCGATGTCTGGTGCAATTGTTCTCCTGAGTGGGCATCCCAAACAAGATCCTCACGGACCAGGGGATCAACTTTACCTCCAGACTGATTCAGCTCTTCCACCATCAGCTCTAAACAAAGCCCATCAAGACTACCCCATACCACCCTCAGACGGATGGTATGGTGGAGTGATTTAACCAAACACTGAAGAGGATTCTGCAAACGTTTGTGGCAGACACCGGGTGAGGCAAGGTTATACGCCTACCGGGAGGTCCCTCAAGCCTCCACTGGATTTTGCCAATTTGAACAGCTGTATGACTGGGAGGGCCAGGGCCCATTGGACCTGCAATTGAAGAAGTGGTAGGTTCCGACCCCAACTGCCAATGATCGCAGTTTAGTGCAGTATGTGCTAAAAAAAGAGGGAACGGCTGGCCCAGTATCGAGAAAAAGCAGAGGTCAACCTGTAAGAGACCCAGCCTACTCAAAAGGCGTGGTATGACCAACAAGCCAGGTGTTGAAACTTCCAGCCTGGACAAAAGGTCTAGCTGCACCTTCCGTTTTCCAACAGCAAGCTGCTAGCCAAGTAGCAGGGCCCCTACACTGTTCTCAGGAAGATGGGCCCTGTGAACTAGGAGATCCGTCATCCTGAAAAGATAAAGACAAGGCAAACCTACCAGGTCAGCCTGCTGAAGGTGTGATGAGAGGCCCTGATTTAAAATCCAGTAGCATCTCTGCTGGAAAAGGTGCACGGCAAAGGAGATGAAGAAACAACTGTGGCAGACTTTGCGGGGAACACAGCACTTGTTCTTGACCACCTCACTCAAACGCAGACCAGTCAACTTAACCAAGTATTCCATAAGGTGCCGGAGCTGTTTGCTGCCAACCCAGGGAGGACAACGCTGGTCGAGCACGTCATCCGCCTGAGGGAGAGACAGCCTTTCCGCTAGAGGTCCTACCAAATTCCCCAATATCTGGTGGTGTCACTGTGCAAGGAAGCGTAGGAGATGTAGCGCTTGGGGGTGATTGAGCCATTGAAGTCTCTTCCAATTCAAAGTGATGCCTGTTGGACTGCTTAGAGCTCCAACCACCTTCCAGAGGCTGATAGACCGTGTGCTGTTAGGAACTGAGAACCGCAGCGCTGCCTAGCTGGATGATGTGGTGATCAACAGTAACACCTGGGAAGATCACCTGAGCCATATAGAGCGAGGCCTGGGTCATATACAGCAAGCCGGACTGACCCTGGAGAGCTTGAAGTACTACATGTTGGGAAGGGAGATAAACCACTGTGCCTTGACCTGGGTAAACTATAGAGACCACAACAGCTGCCTCACCCGCCGGTACCTGTCACTACAGCTGTACCAGTTCCAGATTTGACACAAAGCGGGTAAGGAAAACGTTGTGGCAGACTACCTTTCCAGGTTGCTGCACATTTTCAACCTCGGGGAGGAAGGGAATAATGTGACAGTGAGCTCTTCTCCCGCCGTCACCTGAAGACCGGCACGTCTCTCTCTCTCTCTCTCTGGCCAGGAGAACAAGGATGCACCGGCACATTGGTGCGCTGACAGTGGAATTAAGCGTGCTGTCACAAAGACAATCTCACATTGTCATGATTTTGACAATATAACTTTCTAGTTGTGTAGTCTGGTGCACACAACAAGTCTACACACAAGCATGCACACTATAGAGAGAGACTCACCGAGCTGTAGGCTGTCATCATCAGACCAGTGGACGGGGCCAAGTAGTCTTATTTTTGGACTTATTTAATTATGGAGTTATAAATATGTCTAATATCATTAGAGAGCTATAATAGAAATGTTTATTTACTGGATTTTGTTCATCATGAGATATTGTAAATTGTTACCTAAATGTGTAGATTGAGGGGACAAGTTTGGTTGTATGACCCTTTTTTCCCCTGTCAGTGGTATGCCCAAGGGAGGGGCTTGGACTATTTAAGGGAGGTTGCTCATTCATTTGGGGTGTGGGAGTAAGTAAGCTCAGGTTAGTCATGCTGCCACTACTTTATCGCTGAAAAGTTGAGAGCTGGAGTAAAAAAAAAAGTGATTGGTCATCTTTGAGCTGCAGGTGTTTTTTTCATTCCTGGATGTTGTAAATACTTTTTTTTTTTTTGTATTTCCTTGGTTCGGTGCAGTAAACATCACCAACAAGAAATCTGCGAGTGAGCCATCATTGTTTGCATGATTAGATATATATTTTTTAAAGCAAACCCGCAAGAGTTTTTATTTTTACATACAGGTATATTATTACTCTTTTCCATTCATCCATCTATTTTTTACTGCTTTTCCCGTCCGGCGTCGTGGGGGTTGCTGGAGCCTATCCCAGCTGCATTCAGGCTGAAGGCGGTGTAAACCCTGGACAAGTCGCCACCTCATCGCAGGGCCAACACAGATAGACAGACAACATTCATACTCACATTCACGCACTTGGGACCATTTAGTGTTGCCAATCAACCTATCCCCAGGTGCATGTCTTTCATACTTGCCAACCTTGAAACCTACGATTTCGGGGCGTGGGGGGTGTGGTTGGGGGTGGGGTGGAGGCGTGGTTAGTGCGGGTGGCGTGGTTAAGAGGGAAGGAGTATAATTCACCAACTCGAGTATTTCATATATATATATATATATATATATATATATGTATGTATGTATGTGTGTATGTATGTATATGTATATTTATTTGTATGTATATATGTATATATATATGTGTATGAAATACTTCACTTTCAGTGAATTCTTGCTATATATATTTATTTTATTATATATATAAATAAAAGCAATAGTTTAATTTCCGACTGCACCTATCAAATACACAGTAATAAAAACACCGTTGTTCTACTAACTGTACTGTGCTTGCTGGTTACAAAAAAAAAAAACAACAACACTTTTTTTTCACAATTTGAGTAACCTTTGTTCTGCCATTTGCGTATTGGCGAGCGATCTCTGAATCCGGAAACCTATCCTTCACGGATTTGTTGTAGACATCCACAAATGAGAACGGGATGTTGCTTCCAGCTATCAGCATAGCCATCTTTTTCTCAGCATAAGTTACACCATCGGGTCTCCATTTTGCGAGGTGGGCCATAATACTGGGTTGTGAACGATGCTGCGCTGCGGACGCTTTGTGCTTCGCTGACCGTTCATGGCTGAGTATATCCGTTTTTCCGCCATGTTCAATGGAGAAGTCTGTTATACAAAATTTACAGGCAACATACCCCTTCCCCTTCGAACTCTTCTGAATAAACTGAAATTCTTGTTTCCAATCGTTCTGGAACTTGCAAGCGTATTTCTTCATTTTGCTCGTCGATGGTGTAATATATCGGGTTGGAGTCAATAACCAGGCGACGTGATGAAGTTACTTTACTGTCTCTTTACTGTGGGCTTCAGAACAGACTCCCTAATGCATGTTCCTTGACTGCACTTAAATGTAGAATATATTTACATTCTATTCTATGTACAGTAGATGGCAGTATTGTCCTGTTTAAGACGGTTACAACATTGCTGAGTCCGGTTCTCATGGAGCTGGAGGGGGCGTGGCATCCAGCTCCGCCTGAATTTTGGGAGATTTTCGAGAGAAAATTTGTCCTGGGAGGTTTTCAGGAGAGGCGCTGAATTTCTGGAGTTTCCCCGAAAATCCGAGAGGGTTGGCAAGTATGATGTCTTTTGGAGGTGGGAAAAAGCCAGAGTGTCCGGAGGGAACCCACACAGTCACAGGGAGAACATACAAACTCCATACAGATCGAACCCAGGACCTTCGTTTTGTGAGGCAGACCACTAACCCCTGTTACACCGTGCTGCTCATTATGACTTATTTGATTTATATAATATAACTATTTAGCTTTTACTAGCTTGTTTAACTCAAATGTCGCAAAAGTGTGTTTTTTTAACAAAAATGTACGTTTTACTTTTTTTTTTAAAATACCAATTCAAACACAGTTTAAGCAACGGCACCATTTTTAAAAGTATGGTATCGGTTAGAATCTAAATGATGCCCATCCCTAGCTTAGACAGAGACACACATACCACTTTTATTAAGTCACCTGTCCGGTTGCATGGTTATATGCTATACAAATATATTGCAGGCTGTCCTCTTTAGAATGAAAATTTCAAGCAAAATAGTTTGTCATATAATTATTTTTTTAAATCGGATTAATCACTGTTAAAAATGTGCTTGTAAAATTTTTACTAACTAAAAAAATATCTTATTTTACTGTCAGAACGTCAAACATTTAAAAAATGTTTTATTTGAATATATGTCTTTTATTTGTTCAAAATTTTTTTTTATCTTAAGTCCAGATAGGTTTTTTTAAATGTGAGAGTCTCATATTTTTACTGGCGTATGTGTGATCACTGACTTTATAACAACCCACGTCACATTCCTGGTGTCCATCTGCTGAAGGAATGTGTGGTCAAAATAAATTGTGTGATTAATCTGCATTTTTACACGATTATTGCGATCATTCTTTGGTGATTAATTGTTAGGCACATGTAGTGCATTTAACTGTAAAATATCCTGTGTTGTTTACTCAGTAAATGTCATACATACAGTATCTAGCCGGTAGATACGTATGTTTGATTCTGAGAAATCTAGCATGTAGTATTTGTGTCGCAGACTTTCTTGCTCTTTCCACTCACTGGAAACTTTGGAAAGCTGACAGAATGGTCTGCTGAAGTTCAAACGTCATCCCTCCGCTGTATTTATTTGATGATCTCCGATGTCGCCCTTGGTAAATACCTGTGATTTATAGGCCGCACATCCCGCTCGTCATTTTGTATTTTATTTGATTTTTTTTTTTACCCCAAAACTGTGCCGCCTTTTATCAGCGATGGCACTTGCCGACATGGCCGCCACAGCTTTAACACGAGGCAGACTGTGCTGTCTGTCTGTGCTGAGCTAAACCAGACGACCCTCTGAAAGGCATCAAATCATTTCACCATGTTGAGAGCCAAAGTGGTAATTACTCATAATTGAGGGGGGATACTTTTTTTTTTTTTTTTACTCTCTCACTTGTCCCCTTTTTTTCCTAAATTGGTTGGTTTCCTTTTTTCTTCTTCTTCTTTTGAAACGATGACAGATACCTCCAGAACTTTTTTTTTCCCAACTGTGGGGACAAAATTGAAAACAGTTACTTGAATTGTGTCTGCGATATGACGCACTTACATTGTTTTGTCGCTTTACTGACTGTGTACTTCCATTGAGTCTTTTATTTACTTTATAACATAAAAACACAGCAAATACTCCAAAAAATAATTTCCATAATGAGCGCCGACGAAAAACTTCTATTGGAATGTTTTGTATTTTTCACTGTTGCCTAATACCATGGTTGATATCATGTTTGTTTTACAGTGCCTCTGCTGGTCACAGCCAATGAGTGCACGCCACTTTGTGCATCAGTCATCTTCAAGTTGACAATTAACATTCAACTCAACAGGCCTTCTTATCGATCATTAATGAATAAATGTTATTAATGAAATTTCTCCTGTGAACAAATGTCCTTTATGACATTTGTGTAGTCCATCCATCCATTTTCTACCACTTATTCCCTTTCGGGGTCGCGGGGGGCGCTGGCGCCTATCTCAGCTACAATCGGGCGGAAGGCAGGGTACACCCTGGACAAGTCGCCACCTCATCGCAAGGCCATTTGTGTAGTGTTTACCAAAACTATTTATTTATTTATTTTTTTTACAAAATGTGTAACTGACACCAAAAACAAATGTCCACTGCAGAGGACGCTTTTTTTCAGAAGGTTATAATGTACGTTATCCCAATATTCATTAGTTTGTTAATAATGAAAGTACATTTTATTTATAATAAGGAAAAAACTATCGAAAGTTCAGACAAAAATAAAACAAAATAAATACAGATGTATTCGTATATGTATATGTTTCGATAAATAAAAGAAAACATTATGCAGCATATTGTGATTATAGTTATGGTGTTAGTTTATTTTGAAAATGCATACAGTTTCAGTATGATTCATCACGTTTGCAGTTTTTCATTACATCTCCGAAAAAGAAGGGTAGAAGTAGAGTTTATTTCAGATAGGAAAAGATAGGTTAGACTTTATTCATCCCAAAATGCGAATATTATGTGGTTGCAGTGCAGATACAAAAAGTCCACAAAGAATAAGGTAACAAACAGGTGTAAGCAAGAGGGAAACATTCATGAACACAAAGTACTTAAAAGAGCACAGAGCTTATGCAACCATCTGCGACTTCAGTGGCACCATTTATACGTACAGCTGCAGAAGTAATACACATCAATAAAATAAAGAAAATAGGAATAAATATAATACATAGCGCATATATGATTACACCATGCATTGAGAAACAGCGAAACAAAAACACAATTTCAACACCACATACTGTACACCGGTTGCCTCTACAGTGCTCCATGCCATCGTCTGCTCGGGTTGGGGGTGGTAGCACCGCCAGAGACAGGAACAGACCAGACAAAGCAACAAGAGAGCCGTCCTTTAGTAGCTCTTTGTCGATGTCCAGTCCACGCAAAAATATGTCCATGGAGGCTGAAGTGTCCGTTACATGCTCATTCAGCTATGTGAAGCTCGTAGCTCGTCCGTCCCGAAGCTCAACGCGAGTTCTGTATGGATTCAAGAGTTTACAAAAAAGCAGGGCGGAAATCACGAAAGTGCCACCTCTTGATGCGCAGTCCCGAAAGGACTCAAACCAAAAACATCTGAAAAAAAGAGGGAAAACCTCAAAAACACAACAAGAGTGCAGAGCTCCTGCAACCAGCAGCCACTACCGTGGCGGCATTTTGGGCGTACAAAAAGCAAAACGTTGTTTGGACTTAATCTTGTCGGCTATATTTGAGGATTTTATGTCCAGCCTTGCTGCTTTAATCCATGAAAGTTATAATGAAAAATTACTTTGATGTGAGCTAGAAATTCCCGGTAGAAGGTGTGGCAAAATGTCGAAGAATTATCAGCTCTGAATAAAGTGTATGGAATATTTTAAAACAATGTTGCAGGGATTCTCAAATTCTGACCTTTCCTGCTAGACCAGAGGTCGGAAACCCAAAATGTTCAAAGAGCAATATTGGACCAAAAGTACAAAAAACAAATCGGTCTGGAGCCGCAAAAAATGAAAAGTCTTATACAAGTGTTATAATGAAGGCAACGTGTCTATATTAACTATAGTAGCCTATTCTCAAAATGACTGTGTCGCGGGCTGAAGCAAATCTTTGTTGACAGAAATGTTTGATTTAATATTTATTCTATACATTTTTACAACATTAGAAACCATTAGTAAACCAGAGGCTACTCAGAAGGTGAGAGCACTCCTTGATATGACTGGATTAGAACGGCCAAAGGTTTAGATGTGTGTGTCCAAGTTAAAGGAAATCGCAGGCTGTCTTCTTTTACAATCTTTGGCAAGCTTGGTAATGTTTGCTGTGGTCTGCAACAACATGGCACACAAACTACTATCTGAAATGCAGCTAATATTAGAAACAGATAATGTGTCATGAGACATGCAAATATAAATTATATACAAAGCGGATTAAAGTAATGAATATTAAATAAGCTCAAATATACCTTCAAATGAGACATAATGATGCAATGTGTACATACAGCCAGCATAAATAGCATGTTAGCTTGGATTAGCTTGCAGTCATGCATTGACCAAATATGCCTGATTAGCTGTCCAACAATTCAATAACATCAACAACGCTCACCTTTGTGCATTCATGCACAGCATAAAACTTTTGATGGACAAAATAAGACAAAGGAGTGGAAGATTTCACATTCAAACAAACTGTTGAGTTACAGTCCACACCATGGTGAGTTCAAGAACCGCCAAAATTATTAGGCCAAAACGATGTTCACCAAATACTCTCATCAGTGAAGCACACACACAAATATAATAAACAGTGGGCTCTCCCACAATTGGGAAGGTTTGTGTCATGTTTGTCCTCAAACCAAAACATACCAAAACAAAAAAATCCCCCATCTTTTTCCATTTTCAATCATTTTTTTAAAATTCTCCAGAGAGCCACTAGGGCGGTACTAAAGAGCCGCATGCGGCTCGACATCTGCGGGTTGCGTGACCCCCGGCAGTGTTGAATCAACTTTATTTGTATGCATTATTCTAACAATATGTCTCTGCAAGATCTCATGGCCCACTTTTACCAGCCAGCGCACATCATTTTACATCTGCTGTGACAAAAACAAGGAAAAGGGCGTATACTGCAAATTGACTGTTTGCCTTTGGACTTGAAAAAAAACGTCTTCATGTATTTGATAGCTTGTGCAGCCTCCATATGTTGAGTCTCACCCGCACCCCTTACCCACCCTGTAGGCTCGTATTGGGGGGGGTGCCAGCCTGCATACATCAAACATGGCTACTTGGCAGCCGTGAGCTGGTCGTATAGAAGCAGCAACTGCACGAGCATGGGCCGAGTTGTTGTTTCAACGAGGCCAAATTGGCTGGCACTGTTGCTGTTCTGTCTGTGGGGTTTGGCGGGGTGTCGACGACGTTACTGGAAACACACGGGCGCGAAGAAAATGCAATATTTTCACTTGGACTTCGATACAAAAGGAGTGGCAACAGAGCATATGTTGTAGGCTTAGCATGGAGGACATACCCCTCCAAACCTCCGTCGACTAATCACTTGCACCACACATTGTGTGTGAGTGGGTGTGGGGGTTGTTGACGCACAGTAAATTACATGTGACACAACCCAAACTTGGCCGAGGTGTGTCTCTTGACACGGTGTGAAGGGACATGCCCCGCTGCATTAGCATCCACCAGGGCTTGTGTATGTATATATATATATATATACATATATATATACACACACACACGTGTGCGATCGGTCTATGTGTAGCATTACTCAGATGTTGCAAGCTGCCAATCATTTCTTCCAGTCTAATTAGCACACATATATATTCAGGCTAACCGTGCAGATCATCCTCGGACCAACCACTGCGACA
>NC_084618.1:40920340-40940340 GCF_033978795.1 Nerophis ophidion
CAGTTTTCTAAACTGGACTTTCAATCGAAGCAGGAGGTAATAATTGAAGATCTTTGAGACAGAGAGACTTTTAAAACTGAAGAAAGATAAGGAAGTCTTCTGTAAACAAGTTATTGATGCTTTTGTTCAAAAGGAGCGGCTCATGGACTTAATTTATAAGTAAAGGTAAGACAATAATAACGTTTTTTATTATATGTGCTTTTTTGTGTGTTACAGTTTGTATGTTTAACGTTAAAGTTAAGTTAAAGTACCAATGATTGTTACACACACACTAGGTGTGGTGAAATTTGTCCTCTGCATTTTTTACCCATCCCCTTGATCACCTCCTGGGAGGTGAGGGGAGCAGTGGGCAGCATCGGTGCCACACCGGGAATCATTTTTGGTGATTTAACCCCCAATACCAACCCTTGATGCTGAATGCCAAGCAGGAAAGAATGCTGGTATGAGCTTTTAAACATAACCTGTTAACTGCTACCAATCAAATGGTGAATAAGATACTCTTTAGGGTTCATATGTTTATAAATCTGACTGTGATGAAGTCAGTGCCTCACCAGCCATGAAACTCACCGCACGTCACTGTATGCATGTGTGTGTGTGTGTGTGTGCGTTTATATATATATATATGTATATAAAAACCCCGTTTCCATATGAGTTGGGAAATTGTGTTGGATGTAAATATAAATGGAATACAATGATTTGCAAATCCTTTTCAACACATATTCAATTGAATGCACTACAAAGACAATATATTTGATGTTCAAACTCATAAACTTTATTTTTTTTCTGTAAACAATAATTAACTCAGAATTTCATGGCTGCAACACGTGCCAAAGTATTTGGGAAAGAGCATGTTCACCACTGTGTTACATCACCTTTTCTTTTAACTACACTCAATAAACGTTTGGGAACTGTGGAAACTAATATTTGAAGCTTTGAAAGTGGAATTCTTTCCCGTTCTTGTTTTATGTCAAGCTTCAGTCGTTCAACAGTCCGGTGTCTGTTCAACAGTCCAGGGTCTCCACTGTCGTATTTTACGCTTCATAATGCGCCACACCTTTTCGATGGGAGACAGGTCTGGACTGCAGGCGGGCCAGGAAAGTACCCGCACTCATTTTTTTACGAAGCCACGCTGTTGTAACACGTGCTGAATGTGGCTTGGCATTGTCTTGCTGAAATAAGCAGGAGTGTCCATGAAAAAGACGGCGCTTGGATGGCAGCATATGTTGTTCCAAAACCTGTATGTACCTTTCAGCATTAATGGTGCCTTCACAGATGTCTATGTTACCCATGCCTTGGGCACTAATGCACCCCCATACCATCACAGATGCTGGCTTTTGAACTTTGCGCCGATAACAGTCTGGATGGTTCACTTCGCCTTTGGTCCGGATGACACGATGTCAAATATTTACATAAAAAAGTGGAAATGTGGACTCGTCGGACCACAGAACACTTTTCCACTTTGCATCAGTCCATCTTGGATGATATCAGGCCCAGAGACGCCGGCTGCGTTTCTGGATGTGGTTGATAAATGGCTTTCGCTTCGCGTAGTACAGCTTTAACTTGCACTTACAGATGTAGCGACAACCTGTATTTAGTGACGGTGGTTTTCTGAAGTGTTCCTGAGCCAATCTGGTGATATCCTTTAGAGATTGATGTCGGTTTTTGATACAGTGCTGTCTGAGGGATCGAAGGTCACGGTCATTCAATGTTGGTTTCTGGCCATGCCGCTTATGTGGAGCGATTTCGCCAAATTCTCTGAACATTTTATTATATTATGGACTGTAGATGTTGAAATCCCTAAATTTCTTGCAATTGCACTTTGAAAAACGTTGTTCCTAAACTGTTTGACTATTTGCTCACGCGGTTGTGGACAAATCCAATACAATCCAATCCACTTTATTTATATAGTACATTTAAACAACAATAACGTTTCCAAAGTGCTGCACAGCCATGATAAAAAAACATTATGCTCCACCAATGCACCAATGACTGAATAAAAACAAAAAATAAATAAATTTAAAACCAATATAAAAAAAACTATCTAAAAACAAATATGATTAAAAACAAATTTAAAGGGTAAAATCAATTAAAACAGAAAAATAGAAATCAAAGTGTATAAAAAAACACAGAGGACAACAGAGAACAGAGGACCACACAACTCACGTAGTGTTAAAAGCCAAAGAATAAAAGTGGATCTTAAGATGAGACTTAAAACACTCCACTGTGGAAGCAGTTTGAACATGGAGGGGCAAAATGTTCTAGAGTTTAGGGCCGAACACAGAGAAGGCCCTGTCTCCCCTGGTCTTAAGTCTGTTCTTGGGCACCACGAGCTGGAACTGGCTCTCGGACCTCAGAGCGCGCGCAGGAATGTAAATTTGGATGAGGTCCGAGATATATTGAGGGGTGTACCTTGTCCCCTCCTTTCTTGTGAAAGACTGAGCATTTCTTGGGAAGCTGCTTTTATACCCAATCATGGCACCCGCCTGTTCTCAATTAGCCTGCACACCTGTGGGATGTTCCAAATAAGTGTTTGATGAGCATTTTTCAACTGTATCAGTATTTATTGCCACCTTTCCCCCTTTCTTCGTCACGTGTTGCTGGCATCAAATTCTATAGTTGATTATTTGCAGACAAAAAAATGTTTATCAGTTTGAACATCAAAAATGTTGTTTTTGTAGCATATTCAACTGACAATGGGTTGAAAATGATTTGCAAATCATTGTATTCCGTTTATATTTACATCTAAAACAATTTCCCAACTCATATGGAAACAGGGTTTGTATGTATGTATGTGTGTGTATGTATTTATATATATATATATATATATACATATATATAAATGATAAATGGGTTGTACTTGTATAGCGCTTTTCTACCTTCAAGGTACTCAAAGCGCTTTGACACTACTTCCACATTTACCCATTCACACACACATTCACACACTGATGGAGGGAGCTGCCATGCAAGGCGCCAACCAGCACCCATCAGGAGCAAGGGTGAAGTGTCTTGCTCAGGACACAACGGACGTGACGAGGTTGGTTCTAGGTGGGATTTTGAACCAGGGACGCTCGGGTTGCGCACAGCCACTCTCCCACTGCGCCACGCCGTCCCTTATATATATATGTATGTATGTGTGTGTGTGTGTGTGTGTGTGTGTGTATGTATGTATGTATATAAATGTATGTATGTGAGTGTGTGCGTGTATATATATATCTATACTGTGTATATATATATATGTATGTATATATATATATATATATATATATATATGTATGTATATGTGTGTGTATCCATGTATATAAATGTATGTATGCGAGTGTGTGCGTGTATATATATACATCTATACTGTGTATATATATATATATATATATATATATATATATATATATGTGTGTGTATGTATACACATGTGTATGTACACATGATTTTGCGTGTATATACAAATGCGTATATACATGTGTGTACACATATGTGTGTATGTAAACACTTATATTTGTGTGTATTTATATATACACATATGTAAATATGTTTTCCTATCATTTCACAACTAAATGTACACAAAAATGCAATCAATTTTTTTTTTAACCTTTGAAGCCCATTCGAAAAGAATGATTACCCTCGGCTCCCAAAAGAGTTGCACCTCTAAAAGTATAATCGTGTATATATTTTGTTATTTTTCTGGTCAACATCTTCAGACATAACTTTAGATATAAAAGTTGTCTTTATTTGAAATGTTTTATGTTTTTGCAAGGGGAAAGCGTGCAGGCATTTGTGCAGATCTACTATTCTCACACTTCACTGTAGAGGGGACAGATATATCAATAGAAAATACATCCTGGCCCAAATCCACAGAATTGGCTTTAAAACTAAACGATATAGTGATAACAAAAAAGTAAAATAAGCAGAATGTGCAATATTTGACACCAACGCAACCACACACACACACACACACACACACAAAATGAGTGCAATACTGTGCTTTACCAAAGGGGGTCACTAAACACAAACACAATTATCCCCTTCCAAATTGATTGTTTGTATATTAACACAATACAAATGTAATGTATTACATGTTGGGTTATGGTATAATTTAAAAATATACTTTTTCTCCCTTTACACACATCCTATATATAAATTGTGTTTTTTTGTGTTATTAATGTCCACTGTGTTGTAATATCTGATATCTAAAATATAGAAATAAATAAATCAGACAACAAGTTAATAAATGTGAGTACGGAGATGCGGGCGAGGGGAATGGTAGTCACCAAAACATTGTACTTATTCTCAAATTAATCGAAATGCTTTATTTCCTTCAAAACATTTGTCATAGTCTTATTTTATCTTTACAAATATAAAATATACATAACATATAATTCTTCACTTATTGTTTTCTCCAATATCGCCACTAATGTAAATTTCTTGGCTGTTTTTTCTGAATATTTTATAATAAATGTGATAATAAAAAAAAATATCTATATCTTTCTTAGTAATATTAGTTTTCTTTAATGATGAAATCTCTAACTTTTAGCTGTTCTGTTGCTGTCTTCTGGTTATTTTCTATTATGAAAATTAATGGGCATCCGATGGGGGGGGATAGAGAGAGGAGAGCGATAACAATATTGGTTACTAAAATGAACTCTAATAGAAAAAATGTTAGCCTAAAAGTGTGGAGGACTATTGGTGGTATTTATATACACCAAAGCCGTGTTTCCCACAGGACTGGAACTTTCATTTTAATGTACACTATGGGAAACAAACAAACAAAAAAATGAGCCAACGACATGAAAAGCAACAAATGTGTTTATATTATTATTTTTTTTATGCCTCAAGTATGACAAATTTGCATGTGAGGAGCGTTGATGCCACAGCCTCACCACTGGCTGCTGAAAAGAGCGATACACAAGCAGAATCTCCAGGTGTTGAGTACGGCGGGAGGAGCGATTGCATTTATTTACTTGCTGTAACTTGAAGTGAGCAAGCGTCAATGCTGGTTTTGATTTTGTAGATTTGTTTCTGACTCTATTGATTTAATGTGTGAACGGCCAAGCACAGTTTCCATCCAATCGGAACCGTTCAAGTCTCAAAACGTTTGGCTCGATCTGGAATCGTGAGCACCCAAACAAAATAAAATAATATTATCATATATCACCCCAAATTCCCGATTTTCCGGGTCATTTTTCCCATTGAAATTGAATGAGCCATTTTTTGAACCTGCACAATTTCTCAACCGATTTGAATCATTCCACCATTTCTACACTACATTCACTTTGGACAATCAAACTACCATTTTCCAAAAATTACAGGAATAACCATAATTCCCGGTTTTCCAAAGCCTTGTGTTCACTGTCCGCATTTTTTCTACTATTTTTGACCGATTGGGACAACAAAACTACAAATTCCCAGTTTTCCTGAACTTCCAGGGATTCTAAAATGCCCATTTCAATAAATTTTTTGAACTGTTTCGAAAAATTCCAACACCAAACCATTCATGTCATGTCGGACAATTGTTGTCGGACAATTTTTTTAAATTCCCATTTTTTTCCCGAAATTCCCAATTTTTTATGGATTTCTCATTCAAATGAATGGACATACAGTATTTAATTTTGCACCATTCTGTACCCGATTCAGACCTTTCCACCATCAATCCACACTACTCCAGATACGTCGATCGCAACAAATGTTGTCCCTTTTCTAAAATTTCCGGTTTTCCTGAAATTTCCAGTAATTTTCTCCCCATTGACAATGAATTGGAAATATACAATCGACTGCACATCCCACATTTTTCATCCGATCTGAACCGTTCCAACATTCACGCACTCCACTGACCCTGGAAATTGAAGTCAGCCTTTCCCGGTTCCGAAAATTCCCTGATTACCCGAAATTACCCAAAATGTCCCCCTAATGAAAATGAATGGGCAATATAAAAAAGCTCTCCATATCCCACATTTCTCAAACTATCCGAACCGTTGCAATATCCATACACTCTTTTCACCCTGGACATTCAAGCGTTTCAGTTCAGCTCACACGTATCAGCGGTTCGGCGGCTCACACACAGCGCATTCACATTTCTACCACAATTGCAAATACCAATGTTTAATACAATTTTTGAATTATCATACAGGAGCGAGCAAACCACTGTTTTTGTCATTTTAGGGTGTTTTTGTATGATTTCTGACAGTTCTATAGAACTTCTGTATGGCATTACAGTCTATTTGTCTTACGCACGTCAGAGACTACATTGTGATGCTATAAGCGGAGGTAGCAAAACACGTTACTACTTGCAGAGCGAAACATATCTGAGGTAGTACTAAGTTCCACCTTTTGTTTTAGTGTATTTAGCGCAACATGTTGCATCCAATTTGAAAGACATTTTCTGGTAAGTTTAGTATTATATTGTCATGTGACTCACTTGACCCGTGCACATAAATGTACTACTTCTCAGATTCCTTGTATTAGTCATTTTCGAGCATATACAGAAGAGAATGAAATGCGCTGCAGTGCGATAAACATGATACAACTTTAGAAAAACAAATACAATGTGGATAAATTGAACCAGGGGTTCTCAAAGTGTTTTCACAAAGTACCAACTTACAAAAAAAACTTGGCTTTCCAAGTACCACCATATTAACGGACATTAAAATACAGTAGCTTAGTAGGCTTAAATATTAATTGAAAACAAGGCAGATGTTTTATTTAACAAATATATGAAATATTTTTGGCCACTGTAACATTACACACGGATTGAACAGCAACGCGATTTGAATATAGGAAAATAAAACACTGTACTTTAAACAAGTGATTATTTGACGTACCACTAGATGGAGCCTTCATACCATTAGTGGTACAAATACCACTGTTTTTACAATCACCTAACTAGATTAATAAACATTTTAAAATAACGCATTTTTCCGGATTATAAGTCACACCGGAGTATAAGTCGCACTGGCCGAAAATGCATGATAAAGAAAGATTAAAAACACCGGAGTATGTCGCATTTTTCGGGGAAATGTATTTGATAAAATCCAACACCCACAATAGACATTTGAAAGGCAATTTAAAATAAATAAATAGTGAACAACAGGCTAAATAAGTGTGCGTCATATGACGCATAAATAACCAACTGAGAAGGTGCCTGGTATGTTAACGTAACATATTATGGTAAGAGTCATTCAAATAACTATAACATATAGAACATTCTATACGTTTGCCAATCTGTCACTCCTTAACGATAAATCCGATAAAATCTTCTTCCTTGATGTCTCTTCTAAACAACTCTGCCAACTCCAAAGGTATGCGCCGCTTCCTCTAGTCGTTTTCTGCTGCGTATTTCACTACGTCCAGCTTGTAATCTGCAGTACATGATTTCCTTTTTGGTCCAATTTTTGTTGAGCCCTTCTCAGTTTTTATAAGTTACCGCCAACGTTGAAATGATCCATTTTAATAGTTATGGCAGTAGCATATAGCATATAGCGGTTAGCATGCCATGACCCACAATGCACTTCTGCCATGACCCTCCCCAGCCGAATTCTTATTGGTTGACGTGTGTGTGTGACGATTGCTGACATTTTCTTCGTCTCTTCCGCGAATGAGATAAATAATATTATTTAATATTATACGGTAATGTGTTAATAATTTCAGACATAAGTCGGTCCGGAAGTATATGTCGCACCCCCGGCGGCTAAACTATGAAAAAAACTGCGCTTTATAATCCGAAAAATACGGTAGATTGTAAACAAATTATTAAATTGGCTCTTTACTATAGTTGCAGTATGTAATTGTGATTAATCACATTAACTCATAATTAATCACGTTTGATCAATCACAGGCAGAATTTTTTGGTGAAACCCTTCTATGGTAATATAATAAAAGAGCATAGTAAAGTATGGTAAGTAACTTTCAATGGACCAGGACCAGAAGATTTGATGATTTTTAAGAGCTAATAATACTGAACATCATTGATGACGACACAGTAATTTGTTTTTGTTTTTCTTGCAACATGCATTATTACAATTACAGGTCAATTGTAAATGTATAAGAGATGAATGAAAATTAAAAGTTGGCAATGATAATATAAAGAAAAGCTTCCGTTCCAGTTTGGAGGTTGTTGTTGTTGTACCATGTAGTTGTTGGTGGCTCTCTTCCGGCATATCCCCAAAAAAACCTGACCTATAAGTAGGTCTGACTAAAGTTCAATACTTATGTTTAATTAGTCGAATCACATTACTACTTATTCAGCTGAGTTGTATCACCAAAGGGGTCGTTGTGCAAAAAATATGTCTCCAATCTCAAAAGTTTACTCAGTTAAAAACCTCAAATGTTTTCAAGTTATTTTCCTTTTTGTGGTATATACACAGATGTAATGAATTCCATTCACATTATTTCCCATGTTCAATACTCAATTTTGGTCATGAATCACATTGGCAAATTATTACATAAACAATTATTCATCTTCCCATATTACGGTCAAAATTGCATTAAGTACTAAAAAGCATTAAGGCTCTGCGTGCTGTGTCAGGTTTTGCACCTTATCAATGAGAGACTGCACTTAATATTTACCTCTTTCACACAGTGCAAAATACATTCAGTGAATAATACACACTAAACACAAGTCTTCTGCCAAAAATTATTTACACACGCACAGTTAATATATATGCGTTTTAATGGCGTTTTACCTTGCCGGCTTGGAAACATGTATAAACATGACAAATATAGCGATTATTGATCTTCAAAGATATCATCAAGCAAGTATAAACACAGATTCATGGATTATTTTAGTTTTTTACCAAGTGATTGTAATGCATTTAACCAATTTCCCATCAAACGAAATGACTACCATCAGCAAGCATGGCACAGAGCAACTTGAAAACATGTAAGTATTATTCTAGCAAAATGATTTACAAACATTTATCTGTCTGTGCATGTGGAATCCAATTCACCTGTGCATTTACTAATGTGTGTGTTTTGTATTTTAATCTGCGTGTGATCAGATCTGCGTTTGTGTTTAAAGTTGTCTGTCCCGTACTAGGGTTGTACGGTATACCAGTATTAGTACCTCGATACTAATGAATCTTTTTCGGTACTATACCGCCTCTGAAAAGTACCGAATCTGGTGCTTGATCTACACCTAACATCCACTTTAATGATACCAAGTACAGTAGCGTATGTAGTCGATACTACTATGATTACGTCAATATTTTTTGTCATCACATCTTTTTTGTTTAAAAAAAAAAAAAAAAGTATATTATGTTTATAAACTCAAGAAATATGTCCCTGGACAATTGAGGACTTTGAATATGACCAATGTATGATCCTGTAACGACTTGGTATCTGATTGAGAACCACATTTGAAGAATAAGGGACTATTACATTATTATATTTTTGCAGAAGTGTAGATAGAACATGTTAAAAGAGAAAGTAAGCAGATATTAACAGTAAATGAACAAGTAGATTAAACATTAATTGTCGACCACTTGTCCTTAATAATTTTGACAAAATAATAGAATGGAAAATAACACAATGTTACTGCATACATCAGCAGACTAAATTAGGAGCTTTTGTTTGCTTACTTACTAATAAAAGACAATTTGTCATGCATGTTCACTATTTTATGTAAGGACAAACTTGCAATAAGAAACATAGGTTTAGAGGCCTACTGAAACCCACTACTACCCACCACGCAGTCTGATAGTTTATATATCAATGATGAAATATTAACATTGCAACACATGCCAATACAGCCTTTTTAGTTTACTAAATTGCAATTTTAAATTTCCCGGGAGTTTCTTCTTGAAAACGTTGCGTAATGATGACGTGGACACGTGACGTCATGGACTGTTAGGAAATATGAGCGCTGCACACACACACAGCTAAAAGTCGTCTGCTTTAACCGCATAATTACACAGTATTTTGGAGATCTGTGTTGCTGAATCTTTTGCAATTTGTTAAATTAATATTGGAGAAGTCAAAGTAGAAAGATGGAGTTGGGAAGCTTTAGCCTTTAGCCACACAAACACACGGTGATTCCTTATTTAAAATTCCCGGAATTGATCCTGACAAGATGCCCAAACCACCTAGTCTGGCTCCTCAATGTGGAGAAGCAGCATATTTCCTCTTAATTCTTAAGTGCTAAGTTCTCAAAGTCACCCTATCTCCAAGGTAGCCCCGCCCCCAGATCCTCTGTCATTACATGATCACTTATTTGAATACAAAAATACTTCTGACGACTAAGTTATTGCTAAAACATGAACTTTTATTTACAACAAGTGATGAAAAGTCCATTGTTTTCAGCATCAACGCCAACATAAGTGTGAGTGGCTTCAAGGGGCCACTAGTGGTGAGTATAAGGAAAGGCGAGGGGAAGACGTACAAATCCTTTTACACTCTCACTTCGCTGTGCAGACAGACAAATCCAGCTCAGTGGCCTTGTCGTTGGTATCCGCCCTTAGACTGGCAGGTCGTGAGTTCAAACCCCAGCCGAGTCATACCAAAGACTATAAAAAATGTGACCCATTGCCTCCCTCAGGACTCACTCAGCATCAAGGGTTGGAATTGGGGGTTAAATCACCAAATGATTCCTGAGTGTGTCACACGCCGCTGCTCACCACTCCTCCTCTAACCTCCCAGGGGGTGAACAAGGGGATGGGCGAAATCCAGAGTACAAATTTTACCACACCTAGTGTGTGTGTGACTACTTTTGTTGCAAAAGTCACATGTAAAAAGGCAGCCAATAGAGGGTTTCTGGCTGACTTTTTAACAAAGATGTACTTATATGTACATAAGATATTAAACAAAGATACATGTGGTTTGTTTGAAACATCATTTTTAAACGTTTTATTGTTTTAATGCACCTAATTCAACTACATTTCCATCATTGATATTTTATCCAGAATCTTCCGATTTTGATTTCTTGTATGGAAATAATAAGGCTGTTAATTTTTACAGCCTGTACCGTTAAAGACAAATCATTTACAAGTTTTTACAGTATTAAGATTAGGCATTTTTTTCTTTTTGTAAATGTTTATTAAAACATTTAGCTTTTTTAAATCACACCAAATGGACACACACATTCTCTCCCAGGAACAAAACTATTCTCTCACTGACCACTTTTGACACAGACTCACTTTAATAACAAAGCAGCTGTACTGTAAAAGACAATCAAATAAGTTGCCTTGGTGTGCTTTTCCTCCTCAGTCTTCATGACAGGCGGGCCCCTTCTACTCCACAATATTGATGCGTCTGCAAGGTTAATAGTCTGTGACACTCATTTGGCAATATCTGGTGAAAGTTTGTTGGTTTATTTATAAATGGTTGATTTATATAGGCTAGTAAGGTCAAGTTTTGTACCTGACAAGTTTTGGCTACCTTGTAAATCAACCATTTACAAATACACATCAGTAGGCTAAATGAATCTCTTCAACATGGTTTGTTTTTGTGTGTGTCCCTTTGTGTTTGTTTTTGCATCAGCGGGCTGTTAGCAGCTTCCAGGCCACAACTTTCTCCAGTGATGAAATGGTTCGTGGTGGCAGTGAATGCGATTTGATTCTGTCTTCTTAGGAAACTCTGGGGCAAGCCTTGCCATTCATTCTGCACATTTATTTTACCGGCTTCAATGTTGGTGCATTGTATTCGCCCTTACAATATTGACTAACCGTCAGACATGAAGCTTGCATGTAAAAAATAAAATTGTGCCGTTAAAGGAAACCAGCGATAACTCGTAATTGTCCGCCCTAATGTTCAGTAAATTTGAGGTTACTCTTATCTTGGTCACAGAGTAGTATTATTCCTCTTCTTTTTCTCAGGCTGTCAGTTTTATAATAACATCTTCACTTATTTGCCTTTTTTGGACAGTTTTCAGCTTGTTTTTAAAACATCTTTGTAGCGTCTCCTCTCTGTTCGTCCATCAATCCAGGGACACATGAGCCAAATTTCTCCTAACCCATTCCATCTGTCTCCCTTTCCCGGTCTGTGGGATGGGTTCCGGCTGTTGAGCGGGTGGCGCTGGTGGCCGGTGTGACGGCTCGGCTGTCTGGTGTCGCGTGCGATCAGGGGCGCGCGTCGCAGCGGCGAGGCCGATCGGAGCTGAGCGCCTCCGCCTCACCGCAGGTCACCTTTCACGGGCAATTAGTGTCGGAGCACGGGGCGCGCTCGCGGCTTGTCGGCCTTGCTTATCGTGACGCTCCGCTCGGGCCCCAGCACTCCCTCTTCCTCCTGCCGCTCCTCGTTGCCTCTCCATCTCCTTGAGTTTTCCCCTGATGTGCTTTTTGCCGCTCTCTGGCTAATGGCTGCTGTCTGGCAATATGTTGTCCAACTGTTCAGCTCTGTCTTCATTATGCTCGCCTGGGCTGCAGTCATGTAGCGCTACATATGCACATTATTTCAATTATGTCTCCTGAACATCTTCTTCTGGACCTTACTCACTTTCACATTTTTCCCAACACAAACTTCTTAAAGTGTTGGGGGTACGTTAGGATCATGGCTGTGGTTCCTGTTTGGTTTGTTGACCGAGGCTTTGGTAAGCAGGACACCAAGGTTCCTTGACTTTTCGTTCTTGGACACTCTTTTTATACTTAGCAGTGTTTCACTGAATCATTTTGTGTCCACTGTCCAAAGAAAATCTGTTTTATTGTTCTGGAACAGGAAGAAAAAACAATTCTACATCCCTCAATTGGGAATTTAGTAGTAGAGTCGAAAGAAGAAGACTTCATTCAACTTATTGTTGAATATCTATAAAAACATTTTACGGTATCTAGCAATTACACCCGTTTTTACTGGTATATTAGGACTATCAATAAATGCTTTATTGCAGAATAATCAATCATCCTTTTTCTGATTAACCATTTTAATGCAAATAAAGGAAAACATCACTTTCTATTTTGCTCATTATCCACAATCCGTATGTAAGACAATAACTTTTCTGTTCGTTGTGAACAGTGGAAATAATGCTAGTAAGAGGCCGCTAACAATGCAGGTAATTGGAAGTCTAATGTCTATTCTGCCTTAGAAGCTCTCCAAAAACATCCACAAATTTCAAAAATTGCTCAATTTTCACGCTTTGACTTTCATATTAACTAAAATACAGCATCAACATTGTAAGAGTTAACACAGAGGAACTACGTTTTTGGCATTGTGACACATTACCTTGCTCATACTGCTCCTCTAGCCGCTAGCGAGTATTCAGCTGCTAGCTAGCTTGAGCTGCTAATGTTGTGGAAAATTAAAACTAGGTTATGAATATATTTATATATATACAGTGGGGCAAAAAAGTATTTAGTCAGCCACCGATTGTGCAAGTTCTCCCACTTAAAATAATGACAGAGGTCTGTAATTTTCATCACAGGTACACTTCAACTGTGAGAGACAGAATGTGAAAAGAAAATCCAGGAATTCACATTGTAGGAATTTTAAAGAACGTATTTTTAAATTGTGGTGGAAAATAAGTATTTGGTCAACCATTCAAAGCTCTCACTGATGGAAGGAGGTTTTGGCTCAAAATCTCACGATACATCGCCCCATTCATTCTTAACACGGATCAATCGTCCTGTCCCCTTAGCAGAAAAACAGCCACAAAGCATGATGTTTCCACCCCCATGCTTCACAGTAGGTATTGTGTTCTTGGGATGCAACTCAGTATTCTTTTTCTCCCAAACACGACGAGTTGAGTTTATACCAAGAAGTTCTATTTTGGTTTCATCTGACCACATGCCATTCTCCCAATTCTCTGCTGTATCATCCATGTATCCATTTTGGTATAAACTCATCTCTAGCCACACTCTAATTTATTGATCAATGTACGTTTCTATCCTCACCTAAGGTTACGAGCTGTGGGTTATGACTGAATGGACAAGTTCACGGGGACAAGCGGCCAAAATTAGTTTCCTCCGTCGGGTGGCGGGGCTCCCCCTTAGAGAGAGGGTGAGAAGCTCTGTCATTCGGGAGGAACTCAAAGTAAAGCCGTCGCTCCTCCACATCGAGAGGAGTGAGATGAGGTGGTTTGGGCATCTAGTCAGAATGCCCCCCAAAAGCCTCCCTGGAGAGGTGTTTAGGGCGTGTCCGATCGTTAGGAGACCACGGGGAAGAACCAGGACACGATGAAGAGACCATGTCTCCCGGCCGCATTTTTGTTATTAGTTAACTCAAAATTAATCTCAGATAGGTAAAATTTTTCATCATAAATAAGTGTACCGTAGACAACATTTTCAGTCGGGGTGGCTTCAGATTGCTTCATGACAATGTTTTAACTTTCTCTGTTAATTAATTAAAAAAAAAAATATTGCGCCTGCTAATCATTCTGTAATTGAAAACTCAACCAGAACGTGTTATAAAATAATTTACACAATATTTCAGCCTGAACCTCATATTTCCATAAGGTCGATAGACTTTCCTTTGTCCATTTCTGCTCGCTTGTGGCTCATCAGTAACACGTGAACTTCAACCAAGTTCTCCCGCTATAGCACGGCAGGAGGGTCAAAAAGAAAAAAGTTGTGGCAATATTGAAACTTATAGTTAACACGTTAACTTTGACAGCACTGGTGTGTGTGTGCGCGCGCGTGTGTGTAGTGTAGTATATACATTTTTTGTTGCAATATGAAGTGTCTTGAATATCACAATTTCATAATTACCCCTGAACATCCACATGTGCACTCATAACACAATTCCTTCATAAAGCCTACTGTAGCGCTCAATTAAACACAAAGAACATCCCTAAACTGTGCAAGCACTGTCGCAAACACAAGTGTGTGGCTGGGCGATATGGATCAAAACGATAGAGTTTGGCCCATAAGCTAAACCATGAATGGAAATATCTCGACCATGCCTTGATTTAAAAATTTGGGGACTGATGAAGATCCCAAATACACAAAAACAGACCAACAAGTAGGAAAAGTAGGTTTTGTATAATAAGATCCCAACTTTAGAGGTTTCTTGAGATGAAATAAAAAAGAAAAAGCCTTGAAAATATAAGAAAAGTCAAATATAATCTTCAATCTTCTTTAAAAAAACATTTAACTTATATTCTTAAACTAACAAAATGACAAAAGAACAAAATGCAAAAAAAAGGGCCCTGGTTCAAGAGGGCATATTTAAACGTCGCCAGCAACTTGTAAACAATTGACCTTTTGACAATGGTGTTCTTATAGGTACACATTATTATTTGACATACATATATGTATGTCCGATATAGATATATAGCCATCATACAGTGTATATATATCCATTTTCTATCGCTTATTCCCTTCGGGGTTCCGGGGGGCGCTGGAGGCTATCTCAGCTTCAATCAGGCACTGGACAAATCGCCAACTCATCGCAGGGCTATGTGTACATATATTAGGGGTGTTGGAAAAAAATTGATTTGAATACGAATCGAATCGAATACGTTGTGCGATTCAGAATCGATTCTCATTTTTTAAAAATCAATTTTTTCTTTTTTTTAATCAATCCAACAAACCACTACACAGCAATACCAGAACAATGCAATCCAATTCCAAAACCAAACCTGACCCAGCAACACTCAGAACTGCAATAAACAGAGCAATTGAGACGAGACACAAACACAACACAGAACAAACCAAAAGTAGTGAAACAAAAATTATCAACAACAGTATCAATATTAGTTATAATTTAAACATAGCAGTGATTAAAAATCCCTCATTGACATTATCATTAGACATTTATAAAAATAAAAAAAAGGAACAATAGTGTCACAGTGGCTTACACTTGCATCGCATCTCATAAGCTTGACAACACACTGTGTCCAATATTTTCACAAAGATAAAATAAGTCATATTTTTTGTTTAATAGTTAAAACTAATTTACATTATTGCAATCAGTTGATAAAACATTGTCCTTTATAAATATAAAAGCCTTTTTTGAAAAATCTATTACTCTGCTAGCATGTCAGCAGACTGGGGTAGATCCTGCTGAAATCCTATATATTGAATGAATACAGAATCGTTTTAAATCGGAAAAATATCGTTTTTGAATCGAGAATCGATATATTATCGACTCGTGACCCCAAGAATCGATATTGAATCGAATCGTGGGACACCCAATGATCCTTAGCCCTAGTATATAAGCATGTATATATACTGTATCTGTACATGTGTATATATGTATTTGTATATGTAAAATGATTTATGAAATTTAACATACATTTAACCAATCAGTATCATAATATTTTAGTTTACTCAATATATTTCCTTTTTGTTGTAAACACCGAGGGTTTCGGTAGTGACCACTATTTTGTATGCAAGTTTGTGTCATATTTGTTATGTACTAGAGAAGGGAAGGAGTCGCAAACCAGGGCAGGACTGCGGTTTACAAGGTTTATTAAAATAAAAACCTTTGATGAATACGTGGCGTGTGTATGCTACTCAAAGTGAATGAGTGTTGACTATGTGTAATATTAAATATGTAAATGTTACCAAGGGTTGTTGTCTGTAAATGTTGGTTGAATCGTTCGTCGTTATCTAAGAGGGCAAGGCGAAGAGGCAGGTCGTGGACAGGCAAGAGGTCATGGGCAAGAACAGAGCAGCGTGTTCTGGGTTCGAGCAGGGAGGTCGTGGATCGAGGAGAGCAGTCAGGAATCCGGATGGGAGTTGAGTGACAAGGCCCAATCACGGAGGACAGGGGAGTCACTGAGGAAATACGAAAGGACATGAACCAGGGGAAAACACGGAGAGAGAGAGCAAAACAAGGGCGAGGAAATCACTGGGAAAACAAGGAATGCCAGACGTGATGCTTACTGGAAGGTTAGCAATGTTCTGGCAAAGGTTCCTTGGGTCTGCTGGTCTTTATGCTGCTCCTTCTTATCAATTCCAGGTGTGTTGATTATTTATAGGCTGCAGGCTCGTTGCTGCGTGGGCGTGCTGCATTCAGCACGAGTGAGGGCGTGTCTGAGTGCGCTGTCAGCAGAGGCGCCTCATGGCGCACTGTCAGTAGAGGTGCACGCAGCTCTAGCCGCCTCGGGAACGCGGGTTTGACTCCGTGTCATGACAATTTTCCCTCAACCCTATTTCCTAATATTAACTTATAACATGCCTTATGTTGGAAATATTGCAAATACTCATGTTTTGTGGAAAATATAATTTATTTTTGTAGAAAACGGCTATCATTTGACAGTAAGTACCCACGTGGGTTCAGTACTCAGTGGCAGTTCGGTGGCGCAATGGTAGTGGTCCTGCCTCACAGAGAAAAGGTCCCAGGTTCCATTCCTGGTCTTTCTGTGTAGAGTTTGCATGTTTTTTCCCACAACTGTGTGGGTTCTCTCCTGTTTCTTCCCACCTCCATAAACGTACAACTGGGGATAGGCCCATCCCATATCCAAGGACATGCACCTGGGGATAGGTTGATTGGCAACACTAAATTGACCCTAGTGTGTGAATGTTGTCTATCTGTGTTGGCGACTTGTCTAGTGTTTACCTTACATTCCGCCCGAGCATTTAGAAAAAAACACTTACCGGTATTACTGTCAGACTTCTGAAAACGTAAGTGCATTACCTTGGCTCCGTTTGTACCAGACATTAAACAGATTGGATAATTTTTGGTAGTCTTAACGCTCCAAAGTGCTTTAAATCTTTTTTGTCACATTAGGCCACATCAGTAGGTAGTCCGAAGCGGTTTGGAATCAGATCTTTTCAAATTTGACCTGTTTGCCACTTTTGGTCGAGCGACGTCATTTGTGTGTGCAGCATGATTAACTTTTTAATTTTTAAATGATTTTCTTCCTCCCCCCTCAATTGTTTTCCATCATCTGACTTCTTCCATTACATAGCAGCAATGTCACAATCCCCTTAACCCACTAAGCTGTGGCTTTTCTACTGTAGCAGCGACTTCCTTGCTCATTTAAGAATCCGGTCAACTACCTTTTTCACTTCATCAAACTGCGCACATGACTTCGAGGCCACGTTAGGGGCACGTTGGGGCCTGTGTGCGTTTCTACTGAAGTCTGATAAAAATCACATGTTACTTATAATTTAAACAGTCAGCTGTAAAAAATCGGATCTCTAAAAAGTCAGATTGGCCTGCAATGTAAATGTTGTCTTGGACCTCCACGTCTAGGGTTAACCTCCTTTTGTTTCCTGGCTGATAAATCCATCCATCCATGTTCTACCGCTTGAACCTTTCGGGGTCGCGGGGGGTGCTGGAGCCTATCCCATCGTTAATGATTTTAAACTTTCCTTCTTTCTTTCTTATGTCTTTCTTGTTCCTTCTTCAAATAGTCTTGGTGTTAACTGGATCAGCCTTTACTCTTTCTTCGTATTCTCTCAACCTTTCTTTTCCACTGTTTTATTTTGGTTTCCTTCCTCCTTGAATGTTACAATTACAGATAGAAATCATCAGTACAATAAAAACATTATTATTTGCTTTAAATTGATTATTGAAACAATGATTCTTGAAAATATTCACTTATTTTAAGACTTTGTGAACACGATATTTCAAAATCATAGGATTAAGCTACTTTCCATTTAATTTTTGTCACTACCGAAATGACCATGTCACTGCCGAAATGTTTATCATATGTTTTGGGTGTGACAACTCTAGCTAATGTTGACCATTACTAAATAATGCTATGGCTAACAAACACATATTTGAAGATTTTTACACTCATAAAAACATGTTGCTGAAAAAGTTTACAAACCCTGTTTCCTTATAAGTTGGGAGATTGTGTTAGATGTAAATATAAACGGAATACAATGGTTTTCAAATAATTTTCAACCCATATTCAGTTGAATATGCTACAAAGACAACATATTTGATGTTAAAACTGATAAACTTTTTTTTGGAAACAATCATTAACTTTAGAATTTGATGCCAGCAACACGTGACAAAGAAGTTGGTAAAGGTGGCAATAAATACTGATAAAGTTGAGGAATGCTCATCAAACACTTATTTGGAACATCCCTCAGGTGTGCAGGCTAATTGGTAACAGGTGGGTGCCATGATTGGGTATAAAAGCAACTTCCATGAAATGCTAAGTAATTCACAGACAAGGAAGGGTCGAGGGTCACCAATTTGTAACAAGCTATTGCAAGGAATTTAGGGATTTTACCATCTACGGTCCGTAAAATCATCGAAAGGTTTAGAGAATCTGGCGAAATCACTGCACGTAAGCGATGATATTACAGACCTTCGATCCCTCAGGCGGTACTGCATCAAAAAGCGACATAATGTGTAAAGGATATCACAACATGGGTTTAGGAACACTTCATAAAATCACTGTCAGTAACAAAGTTGGTCGCTACATCTGTAAGTGCAAGTTAAAACTCTACTATGCGAAGCGCAAGCCATTCATCAACAACACCCAGGAACACCGCTGGCTTCACTGGGCCCGAGCTCATCTAGGATGGATTGCTGCAAAGTGGAAAAGTGTTCTGTGGTCCACATTTCAACTTATATTTGGAAACTGTGTACATAGTGTCCGCCAGAACAAAGAGGAAACTAACCATCCAGATTGTTATAGGCGCAAAGTTCAAAGGCCAGCATCTGTGATGGTATGGGGGTGTATTAGTGCCCAAGGCATGGGTAACTTACACATCTGTAAAGGCACCATTAATGCTGAATGGTCCATACAGGTTTTAGAGCAACATATGTTTTCATCCAAGCAACGGTATCATGGACACCCCTGCTTATTTCAGCAAAACAATGCCAAGCCACGTGTTACAACAGCGTGGCTTTGTAGTAAAATAGTGCGCGTACTTTCCTGGCCCACCTGCAGTCCAGACATGTCTCCCAACAAAAATGTGTGGCGCATTATGAAGCGTAAAATACGACAATAAGACCCCGGACTGTTGGACAACTTAAGCTGTACATCAAGCAAGAATGGTAGAGTATTCCACTTTCAAAGCTTCAACAATTAGTTTCCTCAGTGACCAAACGTTTGTTGAGTGTAGTTAAAAGAAAATTTGATGTAACACAGTGGTGAACCTGCCCTTTCCCAACTACTTTTGCATGTGTTGCAGCCATGAAATTCTAAGTTTCTTATTATTTGCAAAAAAAGTTTATGA
>NC_084618.1:40945340-41042840 GCF_033978795.1 Nerophis ophidion
ACGCACAGCAAGGGCTCTGGAACCAGTTCTCTCGAGAGGGACTGGACTCTCTCCCACTCTGGCGTTGCCGGCAGTGAGAGGCGACGGGCTGGGGTGGCAATTCTCGTTGCCCCCCCGGCTCAAAGCCTGCACGTTGGAGTTCAACCCAGTGGACGAGAGGGTAGCTTCCCTTCGCCTTCAGGTGGGAGGACGGGTCTGACTGTTACGCACCAAACAGCAGTTCAGAGTACCCACCCTTTTTGGGTACACTCGAGGGAGTACTGGAAAGTGCTTCCCCGGGTGATTCCCTTGTTCTGCTGGGGGACTTCAACGCTCATGTTGGCAACGACAGTGAAACCTGGAGAGGCGTGATTGGGTTCATTCTCACCATGCTCCTCTTCATCATCATCATCCTCTTCTTCTTCATCATAAGATTCATCTTTTTCTTCATCATTTGATTAATCTTCTTCTTCTTCCTCATCCGATTCATCTTCTTCATCATCATCATCTTCTTCATTTTCATAATCTTCAGGTCTTTCTGCTGGTTCTCCTACTTCTGTCCCGATTGCTCCTCCTTCTCCCCTTTTATGCTGCAGGAGAAGATGCAGGGATTGAGAGCAAGTGTGTGATCTACGCACCTGACTCAGATTGCTGCAGCGTCGCTCCAAGCGTGCTCCGCCGCACACTCCGCCCCCTGGCCGCCATCTTGAGCAGGACCGCCGTTTGTCCTACCCTGCTGTCGGCTCCGTCTCTCTACAAGCACATTTAAACAACAAAATGTTTCCAAAGTGCTGCACAAAAATATTAAAAACAATATTCAAATACTATCCTGAGTTCCACCAATGACTGAATAAAAACAAAAAAACTACAAATAAATACATGTAAAACCAATATAAAAACTATATAAAATAAATATGATTAAAAACGTAATTAAAGCGTAAAACCAATTAAAACAGACATGCCTGTGTGGAAATCACACATCAATACCTTAAGAGAAGCAAACACGCGATTGCAGCTATTTCGAATACAACACATCTCAGACGGCAACATAGACTGTTGAGCAACGGTTTTGGATAAGGCCTGGAAGAACGGCAGTCTGGTGGGATATGTTTGTCAACAAGTGTGTTGTGTCAGAGGAACGGCAATAGAAGTGTAGAATGGCCGGGTTAGCTGTGAGCTACTTAGCGAAAAACTTCATCCATTTCTCGAAGGGGAGACGACAGACTACAAAAACAGCAAATACCCTTGGACTGGCAAAGCAGACTATTACTAGTTTTTGTTTGCGATGTATGTCGAGCGATTACTGAATGTCTAGATTTGTACTCCATAACCATTGTGAAGCAATGAAGTGGTTGCGGCCATCAAGTACGACCGCTAATTTCAGCCTAGAAGCACAGTGTCCTGACCCGATATCTATGATTGTTGTAAAATGTTTTTCATCACATTGTTTACTTTCACACGTCCATTAAAAGTATGATTTATGTATGATGGCACAGGTGTGATTCACTACAATAGTCTAACACAGGGGTGCCCATTACGTCGATCGCAAGCTGCCGCTTAGCCAGGCATTTAAAAAATAGACCTAAAAATTAGCGATCATCAACCTTCACCAAGACGTCACTTTCGTCACTTGATTGACATTCACAACACCTGAGGGTTTTGTGAGATGACTGGCTGCTGCGAGCTCATTATTAAGAAAATGTGATAGACAGGAAGGCGAGGAACACTTTTTATTTCAACACATTCGCACCGTACCTGCTGTCAAAACTCTAAAGACCGACTGCACAGTTCCTATCTTCACAATAAAAGCGCTGCTTCCTCTTGCCTGCGCTAACAAAATAAGAGTCTCAGAAAGCTGGCGTGCACAAGCTAGCAAGCCACGGAGCTAATGGATTTCTTGTAAAGTGTATAAAAACGACTATGGAAGCTGGACAAATAAAATGCCAAAAACCAACCACTTTCATGTGGTATTGGACAGAAAGGAGGACTTTTGTTCTCCTCCATTTGAAAATGCAGACATTATCCGCACTTCTGTCGGATTCCAATCAATGCAAGTCATCCGAATCAGGTAATACTCCAACGTATATTCTTGTCTTCATGAAAGAAAGGACTCTATATGTGTTAAACATTATTACATTATTGCATTATCATTAAAAACCTTTAATATGTTAACAAAAACATATTTTTCGTTAATAAAAACATATAAATGATACATATGAATTAGGTAGATCCCCTCGACTTGGTCAATTGAAAAGTAGCTCGCCTGCAGAAGAAGTGTGGGCACCCTGCTCTATCAGCTGCTGATGGTGAGGCAAGCAAGGTTTACTGTTAAAAGAAATGTGGCAATAGTCTACATTAAAACACAGGTCAGAGGTGACTATGACGCGCGCATTTTATTCTCGCATGCGTACTAGGTTACGTTGCGCCGGCGGACGCAGGGGGTCTTAAACGACCATTGTGTCTGTGGACAAGGATAAGGTTAGGTGGGATTTACCCTGTATAACCGTAGTGTAGAAGGGGCCTTAGATTTAGCATCCCCTACTACAAACCCCGTTTTCATACGAGTTGGGAAATTGTGTTAGATGTAAATATAAACAGAATACAATGTGTTGCAAATCATTTTCAACCCATATTCAGTTGAATGCACTACAAAGACAAGATATTTGATGTTCAAACTCATAAACTTTATTTTTGTTTTGCAAATAATAATTAACTTAGAATTTAATGGCTGCAACACGTGCCAAAGTAGTTGGAAAGGGCATGTTCAGCACTGTGTTACATCACCTTTTCTTTTAGCAACACTCAATAAACGTTTGGGAACTGAGGAAACTTATTGTTGAAACTTTGAAAGTGGAATTCTTTCCCATTCTTGTTTTATGTAGAGCTTCAGTCGTTCAACAGTCCGAGGTCTCCTCTGTCGCATTTTACGCTATATAATGCGCCACACATTTTTTGATGGGAGACCGGTCTGGACTGCAGGCGGGCCAGGAAAGTACCCGCACTCTTTTACAAGTGGCTTGGCATTGTCTTGCTGAAATAAGCCAGCGCGTCCTTGATAACGTTGCTTGGATGACAACATATGTTCCTCCAAAACCTGTATGTACCTTTCAGAATTAATGTTGCCTTCACAGATGTGTAAATTACCCATGCCTTGGGCACTAATATACCCCCATACCATCACAGATGCTGGCTTTTGAACTTTGCGGCTATAACAATCCGGATGGTTATTTTTCTCCTTGTTCCGGAGGACACCACGTCCACAGTTTCCAACTATAATTTCAAATGTGGAGTGAATTATATTTATATAGCGCTTTTCTCTAGTGACTCAAAGCGCTTTACATAGTGAAACCCAATATCTAAGTTACATTTAAACCAGTGTGGGTGGCACTGGGAGCAGGTGGGTAAAGTGTCTTGCCCAAGGACACAACGGCAGTGACTAGGATGGTGGAAGCGGGAATCGAACCTGCAACCCTCAAGTTGCTGGCACGGCCACTCTACCAACCGAGCTATGTGGACTCGTCAGACCACAGGACACTTTTCCACTTTGCATCAGTCCATTTTAGATGAGCTCAGGCCCAACGAAGCAGGCGGCGTTTTTGGGTGTTGTTGATAAATGGGTTTGGCTTTGCAGAGTAGAGTTTTAACTTGTACTTACAGATGTAGTAACATACTGTAGTTACTGACAGTGGTTTTATGAAGTGTTTCTGAGCCCATGTGGTGATATCCTTTACCCACTGATGTCGGTTTTTGATGCAGTACCGCCTGAGGGATCAAAGGTCTGTAATACCATCGCTTACGTGCAGTGATTTCTCCAGATTCTCTGAACTTTTTGATGATTTTACAGACTGTAGATGGTAAAATCCCTAAATTCCTTGCAATAGCTCGTTGAGAAATGTTGTTCTAAAACTGTTCGACAATTTGCTTACAAAGTGGTGACCCTCAACCCATCCTTGTTTGTGAATTACCTAGCATTTCATGGAAGCTGCGTTTATACCCAATCATGGCACCCAACTGTTCCTAATTAGCCTGCACACCTGTCGGATGTTCCAAATAAGTGTTTGATGAGCATTCCTGAACTTTATCAGTATTTATTGCCACCTTTCCCAACTTCTTTGTCACGTGTTACTGGCATCAAATTCTAAAGTTAATGCCATCCATCCATCCATTTTCTACCGCTTATTCCCTTTTTGGGGTAGCGGGGGGCGCTGGCGCCTATCTCAGCTATCCATCCATCCATTTTCTACCGCTTATTCCCTTTCGGGGTCGCGGGGGGCGCTGGCGCCTATCTCAGCTACAATCGGGCGGAAGGCGGGGTACACCCTGGACAAGTCGCCACCTCATCACAGGGCCAACACATATAGACAGACAACATTCACACTCACATTCACACACTAGGGCCAATTTAGTGTTGCCAATCAACCTATCCCCAGGTGCATGTCTTTGGAAGTGGGAGGAAGCCGGAGTACCCGGAGGGAACCCACGCATTCACGGGGAGAACATGCAAACTCCACACAGAAAGATCCCGAGCCTGGATTTGAACCCAGGACTGCAGGACCTTCGTATTGTGAGGCAGACGCACTAACCCCTCCGCCACCGTGAAGCCTCCTATCTCAGCTACTTATTTGCAAAAAAAAAAAAAAATGTTTATCAGTTTGAACATCAAATTGTATTCTGTTTATATTTACGTCCAACACAATTTCCCAACTCATATGGAAACGGGGTTTGTAGGTTGTGCCCAGGCTTACATACATGTCATTCAGATTGCCTGAAGTTTCTCAAATTTCCAGCCTAGTCCCATGTTTGAGTACCTCTTTGACTCCCTTCGCCTCTATGTTTAAAATGCAAGCGGACATCTGACGCTAACCGTGCCGTGCTGCTTTAACGGGGGAGATGGCTGGCTGCTGTGCGGCAGGACCCACTCGGGTTCGAGCCAGTCAGATCTTGTCAGGCGTCGGATGACCAGATGAAACAGCCGTCCGAGGCCCAACGGCGCATGTTCGCCTTCAAAAAGACAACATGGCGTGAAAGGGGCCTGCCGAGATGCAAACGCTCATGGGTGCGTTTATAAAAGAGAACGGGAATGATTTATTCAGCATGTTTACTGTTTACACTTTCTTCAAGGAGCGGAGGAGTTATTTTATTTTCATGAGGAAAAATACGATTGTAATCCCTAAGCTGGGAAATTTGGCTGTGCTGCAGATTTTTACGTCAGCACTGATCACCTGTTAGAAGACTTTGACACGTCTTGATGAAATTTCCCTCCCTTTTCAAGATGTAGCCAAGTAGTTTTGACATCAAAGTTTACGAACGTTAAACGTTGCCATGACGATCATATTCAACTGATTTGATTGAACAAGGAAGTATTCTGTATTCACGGTACATAACCTACACCAGTGGTTCTCAAATGGGGGTACTTGTACCCCTGGGGGTACATGAAGGTATGCCAAAGGGTACTTGAGATTTTTAAAAAATATTCTAAAAAAGCAACAATTCAAAAACCCTTTATAAATATATTTATTGAATAATATTTCAACAAAATATGAATGTAAGTTCATAAACTGTGAAAAGAAATGCAACAATGCAATATTTAGTGTTGACAGCTAGATTTTTTGTGGACATGTTCCATAAATATTGATGTTAAATATTTCTTTTTTTGTGAAGAAATGTTTAGAATTAAGTTCATGAATCCAGATGGATCTAAATTACAATCCCCAAAGAGGGCACTTTAAGTTGATGATTACTTCTATGTGTCGGAATCTTTATTTCGAAATCACTTATTTATTTTTCAACAAGTTTTTAGTTATTTATATATCTTTTTTTTTCCCAAATATTTCAAGAAAGACCACTTCAATTGAGCAATATTTTGCACTGTTATACAATTTAATGAATCAGAAACTGATGACATAGTGCTGTACAAACCCCGTTTCCATATGAGTTGGGAAATTGTGTTAGATGTAAATATAAACAGAATACAATGATTTGCAAATAATTTTCAACCCATATTCCTTTGAATATGCTACAAAGACAACATATTTGATGTTCAAACTGATACTTTTTTTTTTTGCAAATCATAAACTTTAGAATTTGATGGCAGCAACACGTGACAAAGAAGTTGGGAAAGGTGGCAATAAATACTGATAAAGTTGAGGAATGCTCATCAAACACTTATTTAGAACATTCCACAGGTGTGCAGGAAAATTGGGAACAGGTGGGGGCCATGATTGGGTTTAAAAGCAGCTTCCATGAAATGATAAGTAATTTACAAACAAGGATGGGGCGAGGGTCACCACTTTGTAAGCAAATTGTCGAACAGTTTTACAACATTTCTCAACGAGCTATTGCAAGGAATTTAGGGATTTTATCATCTACGGTCCGTAAAATCATCACAAGGTTCAGAGAATCTGGAGAAATCCCTGCACGTAAGCCATGATATTACAGACCTTTGATCCCTCAGGCGCTACTGATTCAAAAACTGACATCAGTGTGTAAAATATATCACCACATAGGCTCAGGAACACTTCTTAAAACCACTGTCAGTAACTATAGTTAGTTGCTACATCTGTAAGTGCAAGTTAAAACTCTTTTGTAAAGCAAAACCCATTTATCAACAACACCAAGGAACGCCGCTGGCTTCGCTGGGCCAGAGCTCATCTAAGATGGACTGATGCAAAGTGGAAAAATATTCTGTGGTCTGATTTAGTAGAGAACATTTACCGGAAGTAGCAGACGATGACGTCACAAGGGTGAGGGCTCCTCATGTCCTCACATTGTTTATAATGGGAGCCTCCAGCATCAAGAACTATTCGGACCGAGAAAGCGACAATTTTCCCATTAATTTGAGCGAGGATGAAAGATTTGTGGATGAGGATATTGATAGTGAAGGACTTGAAAAAAAAAATAATAATTGGGAGCGATTCAGATGTTTTTAGACTCATTTACTAGGATAATTCTGAGAAATCCCTTATCTTTCTATTGTGTTGCTAGTGTTTTAGTGTCTTGACGCCAGTCTCGGAGGGAAGTCGACGGCCGCTGCATGGACGGCGCAAGCTCCGCTGATCTCCAGTAAGAGGCGACTTTTTACCACAATCTTCTCACCGAAAACTGCCGGTTGACAAGTGGTCGGGAACCATGTTCGCTTGACCGCTCTGATTCATAGTAAAGCTTCACCTCCGGGAATTTTAAACAAGGAATCACCGTGTGTTTGTGTGGCTAAAGGATAAAGCTTCCCAACTCCATCTTTCTACTTTGACCTCTCCATTATTAATTGAACAAATTGCAGAAGATTCAGCAACACGGATGTCCAAAATACTGTGTAATTGCGTGATGAAAAGAGACCACTTTTAGCCACAAGTGGTGCTGGCTAATATGTCCCCGCCAACCATAAACGTCACGCGCACGCGTCATCATTCCGCAACGTTTTCAACAGGAAACTCCACGGGAAATTTAAAATTGCAATTTAGTAAACTAAACCGGCCGTATTGGCATGTGTTGCAATGTTAATCTTTCATCATTGATATAAAAAACTATCAGACTACGTGGTCTGTAGTAGTGGGTTTCAGTAGGCTTTTAATGTGTAAATAAGTAGGTCCACCTCGCTGTCATGTCACAATGTAGCCAGACTGCAAAACTCTGCATAGAGAGGCGTAAACAGCGTGCAAGCTCACGTCAAAATGCAGGAACTCTGATTTGACAATTTGACATTGTTTAAGACGAGTATCCAACATTATATCAATATTTATAAGTTTAATGAAATTCATCATACAGTAGGTCCCCTAAAAAGTGTTTTCTGAAGTTTTGTCTTTTGTTAATTTGTTAAATTAAATTAAATCACCAAAATTATTACCCAGCGCGGCCACCGCTGCTGCTCACTGCTTCCCTCACCTCCCAGGGGTGCATGGGTCAAATGCAGAGGGTAATTTCACCACACCAATGTGTGTGTGACTAAGGATGGTGTGGCGCCGTTGGGGGAGCCACCTGATTCGATCTTGGTTCGATCCCTAGCTTCTACCAACCTAGTCACGTCAGTTGTGTCCTTGAGCAAGACACTTCACCCTTGTTCCTGATGGGTCCTGGTTGGCCTTGCATGGCAGCTCCCGCCATCAGTGCGTGAATGTGGAAGTAGTGTCAAAGCGCTTTGAGTACCTTGAAGGTAGAAAAGCTCTATACAAGTATAAGTCATTTACTATCGATGGTATTTTAACTTTTTTACTTTGTGTAATTATTTGTTTTATGAAAAGTAAAAGTGTTTGCAATTCCAGGCTACCGTGGACCGCAACACATTGATTGATACAAATCTCTGCCGTTAAGTAAAACGTCTCACTTACTTGACAACAAATTGAACAAAAGTCAATAATCCTATGTCCATTTGTTATTAAAGTTTGAGGATATCTTTCTTAGATGTGTACTCGCAAGTCCTCTAAAGCAGTGTTTTTCAACCACTGTGCCGCGGCGCACACTAGTGTGCCGCGGCGCACACTAGTGTGCCGTGAAATACAGTCTGGTGTGCTGTGGGAGATTATGTAATTTCACCTAATTAGGTATAGGGTTAAAAATATTTTTTGCATACAAGCAATTATAATCCGTAAATGTGCCGTTGTTGATTGAGTGTCTGTGCTGTCTAGAGCTTGGCAGAGTAACCGTGTAATACTCTTCCATATCAGTAGGTGGCAGCAGGTAGCTAACTGCATTGTAGATGTCGGGAACACGCCGTGTCGTGATCACAATATGCAGACAACAGCGGGAAGCAGCGTGCAGGTAAGGTATCTTATGCTTAAACCAAAAAGGAAAGGCATTGAAGCTTAGGTATGTCTATGCAAAACAAAACTAAAACAAATCACAAAATGCTGGACGACAGCAAAGACTTACAGCGTGGCGCAGAGACGGCGTCCACAAAGTACATCCGTACATAACATGACAATCAACAGTGTCCCCACAAAGAAGGAAAGTATCTGCACAACTTAAATGGTCTGGATTGTGAAAACAAAGCAGGTGTGGAGAATAGCGCCCAAGGAATACATGAAACTGCAACAGGAAAAAGCCACCAAAATAGGAGCGCAAGAAAAGAACTAAAACACCACACACAGAAAAAACCCTCAAAATAAGTCACAACGTGATGTGACAGGTGGTGACAGTACACCTATTTTGAGACAAGAGCTATAGTGATGCATGCTTGGTTATTGTTTAAATTCATATCCAACGATTGCGAGAACGACTTGTTATTGTAATATCGGCTACTGAGTTCCATTTTTTAATGATTTGTGCTTGTGGTGTGTCTCAGGATTTTTTCAATTAAAAAAAATTGGGGTGAGTTTTTCCTTGCCCTTATGTGGGCGTTGTACCGCGGATGCCATTATGAATGTGACACTTGTTATTTAGGGCTATATAAATAATCATTGATTGATTGATTGATTGATTAAAAAGGTTGAAAAATACTGATGTAAAGCACTTTGACCACAGGGGGTGCTACTCAGTGGCCTAGTGGGTAGAGTGTCCGCCCTGAGAGTAGGTCGTGAGTTCAAATCCCGGCTGAGTCATACCAAAAACTATAAAAATGGGACCCATTACCTCCCTGCTTGGCACTCAGCATTAAGGTTTGGAATTGGGGGTTAAATCACCATAAATGAATCTCGGGTGCGGCACAGCTGCTGCCCACTGCTCTCCTCACCTCCCAGGGGGTGGAACAAGTAGATGGGTAAAATGCAGAGGGTGATTTAACCACACCTAGTGTCTGTGTGACAATCATTGGTCCTTTAACAAATGTAATTTAATTTGCAGTTTTTGTGTCTTACAATCTCTTTGTAAGTCACATTACCATATTTGGTTGTGTCCCTCCCCCTTATAAGACAAAGTAAGGTTGGAGTTTGTGTTGTTTTTGGCAGCGTGACACACACAAGTAGTACATAAAGAAGATGTCATCACCATAAAGACGCTCCATTGTAAGGGCACACTTGTGATCGTAAGTGGATGTGTTGTTCTTGCAAATACGACCTCTGACCCCTTACAAGTGTAGCGGAAGGAGGATGAGGGCTCATGTTTATTCAGCGCGTGTTGGTGGCAGCCCACCCTTGGGACAAATCAGTGCTCAGGACTGGCTGTCGCCCCTGGAGACTGCAGACGACACCTTAGGTTGTGCAGCTATATTAGGAGATAATGTGCACAAGCTTAAATGTAAACTGTAAAAAAAAAAAAGAAAAGCTGCTGTCCTCTGTAACTGCAGCCGAAGTTATTAATGTGTTTGTGTTCCATCAGTATGTCTTCTGTGAGGCGACTGATTGACACGCGGACTCTGTGGTAGAGCGTCAGATACCCAGCATGACAGGCACTAAGCTAGCTTCCGCGCGTCAGACGAAGAAGCCGTCTGGTCCAGTAAATGTGCTGACAGTGATCAGCAAAGAAGTCTTGTCTCACTTTTTTTTGTGTTTGTTTGAATTGTCTTCCTGCGGTATCGAAGATCAACTATTATTATTTATTTATTACAATTTTATATATATTTTTTTGCATTTGTCAAGTTTTGTGTTGCTTTTGAAAGGAAGGCGATTTCCCACAAGAGGCCCACTTGGTGAGAAAACGCTCAAAGTGATATTGACATGTTGTCAAGCCAGCGCCGCTGTCCCCTTGGAGAACGAGCTGCGATCGTGATTCTTCTTCTACCATTCCTTCCCCTGCTTGTCTCCCACAAATGATTTGTTGCCCCTATTTTTACACTCCTGTTGCCCCTCAGGGAACTTGTTCAGAGAGTGTGAGTGAAACACCTGCTGGGGTGCGACTCCTGAGATCGCCCGTCTAAAACGCAGCCAGTGTTGTTTACAATTTTGACTGATTAGTGATCAACACAATTTCAACTGAGGAATTATTGATCAGGGTTTTGTTCCAAACTTTTTTATTCATCTTCTAGCTTTATTTGTAATAATAAATGAATACAATTTGGACTATCCCAGCTGCACACGGGGGGTAGGCAAGTACACCCTGGACAAGTTTCCCAGCTGGGATAGGCTCCAGTTACCCCGTAAGGGACAAGCGGTAGAAAATGGATGGATGGATGGATGGATGGGTAGAATATGGACTGGTTGTTGTAATGAGCAAGGTACTGAATAGAAACTGAAATGACCACAATCGCCCCCTCGTGACCAGGAGGCACACTGCATATTGTCAACAGTCACATTCGAAATAATGTGACTGTTGCAAACTAGGACTTTACATGTCGGCGTGGAAATAAAAGGAACTGAATTATTTGAAAGCAGACTAATTTATTGCTTAGAAACATATTGACTATACAAAGTGACATGCATCAGACAAGGCAGCACAAATCTTCAATGATTACTTCTTTAGACTAGTAAAAATAACATTAATATCATATGCTGTCATCTGTGTCAGTACGCCGTATTTTCCGGACCAATGGACACACTGTCGATGAATATTGTATTTTTGATCTGGTTTCATATATGAAGCGCATTAAAGGAGTTGTTATTTTTTTTCTAAATGTAAAACACTTCCTTGTGGTCTACATAACATATAATGGTGGTTCTTTGGTCAAAATGTTGCATAGATGATGTTTTACAGATCATCTTCAAGCCGCTTTCATTTAGTCGCTTTAGGATGTGCCGTTTTGTATGCGGTCTTATTTACGTGGCTCTCCTTTGGCAGCGTCTTCTCCCCGTCATCTGTGTTGTAGCGGTGTAGCATGCAAGGACGGTAGTGGAAGAATTGTGAAAAGATGGAGCTAACTGTTTCAATGACATTCAGACTTTATTTAATAACGGAGCAGCATCTCCCCACATCCGGAAACAACCACACCGGAAATGTGTCCCGTGAAAAACCGTCCGACCTACTCTAATAACTAAAGTTCCTTGGGAGAATATTGTAAACTCACTACACCGGTATGTTTTAGCGCTTTCATGGCGAGTTTACTGACAGATTTAAGTAAGCACTTTACACTACTTTATATTAGAAATGGCAAGAGCGGAGGATGAATGTCACATAACAAAAAGATAGAGAAAAGAAGAGGCTTATGAACTACGCCGTCTGCAATTTTTCAGAAAAGTTGCTTTTACATGATATTGCAATACAAAATGCCAGATAGTACCTTATCTTATACACACACCATAATAATATATGTTTAATGCGCCGACAATTCTTCAATCGGTGCGGCTTCATAGCTTACCAAAGTCATACTAAAACATTTTGATATATTTTTTGAGCGCCGTTTGTAATGTTCAATATTTTTAATGGAACATTTAAAATGTTGGTGTTGTTTACTTGGGGCATATTGCCATCATAGTGGTGATATACACTTATCTCTTATGTTTAAATGCCATCTATTGGTCACAGTTATCATTACAACATGTACCAAATAAAATAGTTTTGAGGTGGGTAAGCCCAACCAAACGTATTCCCTACTTAAGGGGCACAGGGTTATAAGGCGCACTGTCGAGTTTTGAGGGGAAAAAATATATATATATTTTAAGTGGCCTTATAGTCCGAAAAATACGGTAAATGTTCCAACTAGATAAAACATGCAGTAATTTGTTTATGATTGTCTCTCTCTCTCTCTCTCTCTCTCTCTCTCTCTCTCTCTCTCTCTCTCTCTCTCTCTCTCTCTCTCTCTCTCTCTCTCTCTCTCTCTCTCTCTCTCTCTCTCTCTCTCACACACACACACACACAAACTACTACTAAGAACCATTAAAAAAATATCCATCCATCCATTTTCTACCGCTTATTCCCTTTCGGGGTCGCGGGGGGTGCTGGCGCCTATCTCAGCTACAATCGGGCGGAAGGCGGGGTACACCCTGGACAAGTCGCCACCTCATCGCAGGGCCAACACAGATAGACAGACAACATTCACACTCACATTTACACACTAGGGCCAATTTAGTGTCGCCAATCAACCTATCCCCAGGTGCATGTCTTTGGAGGTGGGATGAAGCCGGAGTACCCGGAGGGAACCCACGCATTCACGGGGAGAACATGCAAACTCCACACAGAAAGATCCCGAGCCTGGATTTGAACCCAGGACTGCAGGACCTTCGTATTGTGAGGCAGACGCACTAACCCCTCTGCCACCGTGAAGCCCTAAAAAAATAGCAACTAAATAAATCAGAAGTTACTAACAAGATACTCAATAGTTGAGTATTTTTTTCACAGAATACTTACTCTTATGCAAGACATTATTTTAGAGGCCTACTGAAATCAGATTTTCTTATTTAAACGGGGATAGCAGGCCCATTCTATGTGTCATACTTGATCATTTTGCGATATTGCCATATTTTTGCTGAAAGGATTTAGTAGAGAACATCGAGGATACATTTTGCAACTTTTGGTGCTGATAAAAAAGCCTTGCCTTTACTGGAAGTAGCACACGATGACGTCACAAGGGTGAGGCCTCCTCACGTCCTCACATTGTTTATAATGGGAGCCTCCAGCAGCAAGAGCTATTCAGACCGGGAAAACAACAATTTCCCCATTAATTTGAGCGAGGATGAAAGATTTGTGGATGATGATATTGATAGTAAAGGACTAGAAAAAAAAAATATATATATATATATGAGATAGGCGCCAGCGCCCCCCGCCACCCCGAAAGGGAATAAGCGGTAGAAAATGGATGGATGGATATATATATATATATATATATATATATATATATATATATATATATATATAAGTAAAAAAAAAAAAGCCGATTGCATTGGGTCAGATTCAGATGTTTTTAGACACATTTACTAGGATAATTCTGGGAAATCCCTTTCTATTGTGTTACTAGTGTTTTAGTGAGATTAAATAGTACCTGATATTCGGAGGGGTGCGTCCACGGGTGTCTTGAGGCCAGTCTCTGAGGGAAGTCGACGGCAGCAGCATGGACGGCGCAAGCTCAGCTGATCTCCGGTAAGAGGCGACTTAAAACAATTTTCTCACCGAAACCTGCCGGTTGACAAGTGGTCGGAATCCATGTTCGCTTGACCGCTCTGATCCCTAGTAAAGCTTCACCTCCGGGAATTTTAAACAAGGAATCACCGTGTGTTTGTGTGGCTAAAGGCTAAAGCTTCCCAACTCCAGCTTTCTACTTTGACTTCTCCATTATTAATTGAACAAATTGCAAAAGATTCAGCAACACAAATGTCCAGAATACTGTTTAATTGCGCGATGAAAAGAAACATCTTTTAGTCGCAAATGGTGCTGCGCTATTATGTCCTCTACAGTCCGTGACGTCACGCGCACGCGTCATCATTCGGCAACGTTTTCAACAAGAAACTCCGCGGGAAATTTAAAATTGCAATTGAGTAAACTAACTAAACCGGCTGTATTGGCATGTGTTGCAATGTTAATATTTAATCATTGATATATAAACTATCAGACTGTGTGGTCGGTACTAGTGGGTTTCAGTAGGCTTTTAATGACTACTTTTTACTTTTACTTGAGTCATGTTATTCTAAAGTAACAGTAGTCTTGTGTACAATTTTTGGCTATTCTACCCTTCGGTAGCAGTTTATGCTACCAGTTGTTAGCTGTCAACTAGAGTGCTAATTGCTAGATATCTTAAATATGAATGTAGAAATATAATGTTAAATGTTTTTTTAAAGTAAGTTTCAGTGAGCTCCGTGATAATGCCACTGCCATTTCCAAACTGCACTAGAGTGTGTTGGATCAATTTGTATTTATTTTGAATGTGTATTTAAAGATTTTTACATTTGTGAAACAATTGCAAGAAGACATAAAAACATATTTTACAATTGACTTGAATAAACCCAAAATTTCACAAAACCCTGCAATATAGTACTGCCATGGAGGTCTCAAACCCCATGTTGAAGACATCTACAATAAACGACTAATTGAAGAAATAAAATACATACGTATAATGTACCATTTCATTTACTTTAATAGTTTTTTTTAATGTATTTGTTCTTTTGATTTTACTATTTCTTTTTGTTTTTTAAATGCATAATCTTATATGTAATTATGATTTTAGTTGTATTTGTTGTTTTTTGTTATCTATTGTGCTCCTTTTCACACATATGTTGTGGTGTTACTGCCCTACATAGTTACCCTATTTTTACGAAAAATTTCAACATTTGGACTTCTGTTAAAAGGGACAAAAACATCTACTGTAGTTCAGTTAAGAAAAAAGTTGACAATAATATGTTGCAATAGGGGTTTAGCATCAGAGCAAACCTACTTAACATGGCTCCAAAATGACTTGGAGGAGGCTCCAGGCTGCCTTGTTCATCAACAAGCCTATTTGGGATTGATGTGATAGTGTTATTCTGCATGGAAAAAAAGAAAAGATATATTGTGATGCCCATTCAGACCCCCGGCTGAGGTCATGAAAGTTGTGATGTTCTTCCTAAAGCCTTCTTGCAAAGACACAAGGCCCGGCGTGCACAGATGATTTCTGCTACAGACCATAAAAAGACCATAAGGGCAATGAGCCACTCAGCAATGATGGAGGAGTGGCCGGCAGGGAGATGGGTTAGCTTTAGTTGTTTTTTTTTTTCTTGTCTTGTCTTCCATTCTATTGCTTTTTTAAGATGACGTGTCAAATGTGTAACAATGATGGTACATTTCATAAAGTGAGAACCTCCTGCTAAGAAAATGACAGGCAATCATAGCATATATTGGTTTTACTGGACATAAATTGGTGTGTCCTGTCACTCTATCTACTCAACAAAAACCTCATACTTTTTTTTTTTTTTTTTAATAATTTCTAAAAAGTAAAAAGAAGGTATTGGAATTGTCCACAAAATCTAGCCTCGATGTTGGGTTTTAGACAGTTTAATTGTGATTTTTGGAAACCCGAGTTGTAACATTTGTTGTGTCTGTAGCTTTAATGCTAATGAGCTATTTGACCACGCCTGTCACCTGTCTCTTTACTACTGTGCACTTTATACACTGTTTTATATATAACCTGTAACTCTGCACTTGTTTTCAAATAGATGCCCTATTAATTCACATACAACAACATAACATAAAGGAGTGGGACATAGATGTTAGCATTTCTAGCATAGTTAGTTTGGTTTTGAACGATTCTGGTTCCAATTTTAAATATTTTCAAATCCGGTTCTTAACGATTCTTTATTGCGATTTTTAAATACCGTATTTTTCGGATTATAAATCGCTCCGGAGTATACGTCCCACCGGTCGAAAATGCATAATAAAGAAGGAAAAAAACATGTACGTCACACTGGAGTATAAGTCGCATTTTGGGGGGTAATTTATTTGATAAAACCCAACACCAAGAATAGACATTTGAAAGGCAATTTGTGATGATTAAAGAATAGTGAACAACGCGTTGAATAAGTGTACGTTAAATGACGCATAAATGACCAACTGAGAAGGTGCCTGGTATGTTAACGTAACATATTATGGTAAGAATCATTCAAAAAATTACAATATATAGAACATGCTATACGTTTACCAAACAATCTGTCACTCCTAATCGATAAATCCGATGAAATTTTCTTCCTCGATGTCGCTTCCAAACAACTCTGCCAACTCCAAAGGTATGCGCCGCTTCCTCTTGTCGTTTTCTGCTGCATATTTCACTACGTCCAGCTTGTAATCTGCAGTACATGATTTCCTTTTCGGTGCCATTTTTGTTCAGCCCTTCTAAGTTTTTAAAAGTTACCGCCAACGATGAAATGATCCATTTTAATAGCTACGGCAGTAGCATATAGTATATGGCAGTTAGCATTCCATGACCCACAATGCACTTCAGCCATGACCCTCCCCCGCCGAATCTTTATTGGTTGACGTTTATGTGACGATTGCTGACGTGTGTGTGACGATTGCTGACATTTTATTTGTCTCTTCCGCGAATGAAATAAATAATATTGTTAATAATTTCACACATAAGTTGCTCCGGAGTATATGTCGGCCAAACTATGAAAAAACTGTGACTTATTGTCCGTAAAAAAAGGTAGGTAGGGTCATAATAGAAGTTAGCAATTGTTTAAATGACTAACTGGAGTTTCTTTTGAATGAAATGTCCCGTTTAGAAACTAAATATAAAGATGAGTGTTACTTACCTGCTGACCTACCCAGGGAAATATTCACAGACTAGTCCAATTGACAAGAATAGCTCAAACTAAAATGAAAGAGAGACTGTTGAACAGTGGTGGGCCCTCAGGGCCAACAAGGCGTTTTCTGCTGGCCTAACATAATCAGAAATCATGATCATGATTAAACATAAAAGTGGTTTTAACTTTACTTTCCCTAAATATCTAAAAGTATTCATATTATCTTCATTAAGATCCTTCCAATGCTGTTGTTTTTAGGTTAGAATTTGTATCCAATCAGAATTCAGCTAGCTTATGTTGTCATGCTTTATGAAATCTGCCCGGGGCCTTCAGAATCAACAATGCAGGCGTCTGTGAACGTAAATGAACGGACACATTGATAGACAGTTGCGATAGCCAATCAGATCACAAGTTGTTGTCAGTAAGACCTTCTAGCTGGCCTTACGCTGTGAGTGGTTATTCACTTGTGAGTCCCAAGTGAGTATCCAATCACAGGGTGCGAAAACAGGAAGTAGCACCGAAGCCATAGAAAGCCACAGAAAACTCATCAGTACTCACAAAGAAGGAGAGCAACATGTTGATTAGGTGGAAGATATATATTTGCAAGGCCATTTTCAAGAAGGACACTTAACCTGGCTAACGTCCTCAATCCCAGATGCTAGCATGGTGCTAACCGGTCACACAGCACACAGACAGGACAGAAACGCAGAGTCTACCGGCAAGCGGCGTGGGGGTGGATTGCTAACCTACCTACACAACAACTGGACTTTAGATTCAAAGATTGTAAACAGCCACTGTTCCCAAGATCTGGAATATATTAGTTAAATGCCGACCCTTCCATCTAGCCAGTGAGCACTCTGCTGTCCTGATCACAAACGTGTATATAGCTCCCGATGCTAACGTTAGCACAGCGCTAGCTCTGCTGCACGATACAATTAGTGCACAACAGAACAAATATCCCGACACAGTCCACATCATAGCGGGGGTCTTTAATCATGTCGACCTGAAAAAGGTGCTTCCCAAACTTCACCAGCATGTGAAGTGTGCTACGAGGGGAGCTAACAAACTGGACAAAGTCTATTCCAAAATAAAAAATGGATATATAGCCAAACAACTTCCCCAATTAGGCAAGTCTGACCACATGTCCCTGCTCCTATTACCAGCTTACATACCAATAAGGAAAAGTGCTCCTATCACAACCAAAACGATCAAAACATGGCCAGAGGGAGACATGGAACAGCTGCAGGACTGCTTTGATACTACAGACTGGTCAGTTTTTGAAAACTCAGACTTTGAGCAGTACACAGAAGCGGTCCGGTCCCGGGGTACATCAAACACTGCATAGACACTGTCACAGTGGACAACCCCAACAGGAAGCCCTGGATGACAAAAACAGTCCAGGGCTTACTCAAAGAGAGAGACAGAGCCTTCAAAGCGCAGGACCTGGCACTCTACATTGCTGCCAGAGTCAATCTAAAGAGAGGTATCAGAGAGGCAAAAGCTGAGCACAGGAGGAAAATGGAAGACCACCTGCAGAGCAACAACACCAAGGAGGTATGGAAAGGAATACAACACATGACCAACTTTAAACCCAGTAACCCTTCGGCTGACGGCAACGCCACTCGAGCGGGAGAGTTAAACAGCTTCTTCGCCCGATTCGAGAGAAAAACACCTGCAGCCGTCACAACACCCCCACTTAACCACAGCAGCTGCACCCTTATACTGGAGGAGCATGAGGTGAGACGCACGCTGAGGGCAGTGAACCCGAGGTATGCTACGGGCCCAGATGGGGTCCCGGGACAGGTACTGGGGGACTGTGCAGACCAGCTGGCCAGAGTATTTACTAAGATCTTCACCCAGTCCCTCTCTCAGGCCTTCATACCATCATGCCTGAAGACATCCACAATAAACCCGGTGCCGAAAAAGAACTCCTGAATGACTACCGTCCAGTTGCACTTACACCTATAGCCATGAAGTGCTTTGAGAAGCTGGTACGGACCCATATTACCTCAGTCCTCCCTCCCGAGCTCGACTCCCCCCAGTTTGCCTACAGAGCCAACAGGTCCGCAGAGGACGCCATCGCCACAGCCCTACACTCCTCCCTGGGTCACCTGGAGACGGGGGGGAGCCACATGCGGCTGCTTTTTGTGGATTATAGTTTGGCATTTAACACAATTATGCCTGATAGACTGGTGTCCATACTGTCAGACCTGGGTCTATCGAACTCCATCTGCATGTGGATTAAGGGACTCCTTATCCAACTGCCCCCAGAGGGAGCAGTTGGATCACCACATGTCATCGACCCTGTACCTCAGCACCAGCTCTCCACAAGGCTGCGTGCTGAGCCCCCTTTTCTACTCCCTCTACACATTCGACTGCACACCTGCCCACTCCAGCAACTCCAGGATCAAATTTGCGGATGACACCACCATAGTGGGGCTCATCTCGGAGGGAAACGAGGCTGCATATCGGGACAAGGTGGAGAAGCTGTCGGATTGGTGCACAGTCAACACCCTGGCCCTGAACACCTCCAAGACCAAGGAGCTGGTCATAGACTTCAGGAGGAATAAAACAGACTTCCTGCCCCTGATCATCAGCGGTGACTGCGTGGAGAGGGTCTCCGACTTCCGCTTCCTGGGAGTCCACCTGGCCGACGACTTATCCTGGAGTACCAACACCACGGGTACCATCAAGAATGCACACCAGAGACTGCACTTCCTGAGAATACTCAGGAACAACCACCTCGCTCAGGAACTGCTGGCTTCCTTCTGCCGGTGCTCCATTGAGAGCATCCTGACCTACTGCATCTGCATGGGGTTCAGCAGCTGCACGGCCGCAGAGAGAATGGCGCTCCAGAGGGTAATAAAAACCGCCCAGAAGATCATCGGAAGCCCCCTCCCCTCCCTGGCTTACCTGTACAGCTCCAGCTGTCTCAGGAAAGCACAGAGCATCCTGAAAGACCCATTCCACCCCGGGCACTGCCACCTAAAACTGTTACCCTCGGGCAGACGCTGTAGGGTGCTAAAAGCTGGCACAAATAGACTAAAAAACAGCTTTTACCCTAGATCCATAGTAGCATTAAACAGGCACTGAGTGATCACAATTTGTCCATCATGTCCCCATGTGTCATGTATTTTTATTTTTTCGGACTATAATGTGCAATAATGTTATATGTACAGTATATGTGTGTATATATATATTCATATTTATGCATATATGCATGTGTGTGGATGTATATATATATATATTTACTATTTATATTACCAAATTGTGTATGCACCTTAGGGGATCTGCTCCAAATTCGTTGTTCTTTGAACCTGTTCACTGCAATAATAACAATAAAACTCTATTCTATTCTAAAAACTGAGAAGGGCGGAACAAAAATGGCACCGAAAAAGAAATCATGTACTGCAGATTACAAGCTGGACGTAGTGAAATATGCAGCAGAAAACTACAAGAGGAAGCGTCACATACCTTTGGAGTTGGCAGAGTTGTTTATGAGCGACATCGAGAAGGGAGATTTAATGGGATTTATCGATTCGGAGTGACAGATTGTTTGGTAAACGTATAGCATGTTCTATATGTTATACTTATTTGAATGACTCTTACCATAATATGTTACGTTAACATACCATGCACCTTCTCAGTTGGTTATTTATGCGTCATATATCCATCCATCCATCCATCCATCATCTTCCGCTTATCCGAGGTCGGGTCGCGGGGGCAGCAGCCTAAGCAGGGAAGCCCAGACTTCCCTATCTCCAGCCACTTCGTCTAGCTCTTCCCGGGGGATCCCGAGGCGTTCCCAGGCCAGCCGGGAGACATAGTCTTTCCAACGTGTCCTGGGTCTTCCCCGTGGCCTCCTACCAGCTGGACGTGCCCTAAACACATCCCTAGGGAGGCGTTCGGGTGGCATCCTGACCAGATGCCCGAACCACCTCATCTGGCTCCTCTCGATGTGGAGGAGCAGCGGCTTTACGTTGAGTTCCTCCCGGATGGCAGAGCTTCTCACCCTATCTCTAAGGGAGAGCCCCGCCACCCGGCGGAGGAAACTCATTTCGGCCGCTTGTACCCGTGATCTTATCCTTTCGGTCATGACCCAAAGCTCATGACCATAGGTGAGGATGGGAACGTAGATCGACCGGTAAATTGAGAGCTTTGCCTTCCGGCTCAGCTCCTTCTTCACCACAACGGATCGATACAACGTCCGCATTACTGAAGACGCCGCACCGATCCGCCTGTCGATCTCACGATGCACTCTTCCCCCACTCGTGAACAAGACTCCTAGGTACTTGAACTCCTCCACTTGGGGCAGGGTCTCCTCCCCAACCCGGAGATGGCACTCCACCCTTTTCCGGGCGAGAACCATGGACTCGGACTTGGAGGTGCTGATTCTCATTCCGGTCGCTTCACACTCGGCTGCGAACCGATCCAGTGAGAGCTGAAGATCCCGGCCAGATGAAGCCATCAGGACTACATCATCTGCAAAAAGCAGAGACCTAATCCCGTGGCCACCAAACCGGAACCCCTCAACGCCTTGACTGCGCCTAGAAATTCTGTCCATAAAAGTTATGAACAGAATCGGTGACAAAGGACAGCCTTGGCGGAGTCCAACCTTCACTGGAAACGTGTCCGACTTACTGCCGGCAATGCGGACCAAGCTCTGACACTGATCATACAGGGAGCGGACTGCCACAATAAGACATTCCGATACCCCATACTCTCTGAGCACTCCCCACAGGACTTCCCGAGGGACACGGTCGAATGCCTTCTCCAAGTCCACAAAGCACATGTAGACTGGTTGGGCAAACTCCCATGCACCCTCAAGAACCCTGCCGAGAGTATAGAGCTGGTCCACAGTTCCACGACCAGGACGAAAACCACACTGTTCCTCCTGAATCCGAGGTCCGACTATCCGGCGAAGCCTCCTCTCCAGTACACCTGAATAAACCTTACCGGGAAGGCTGAGGAGTGTGATCCCACGATAGTTGGAACACACCCTCCGGTCCCCCTTCTTAAAGAGAGGGACCACCACCCCGGTCTGCCAATGCAGAGGTACCGCCCCCGATGTCCACGCGATGCTGCAGAGTCTTGTCAACCAAGACAGCCCCACAGCATCCAGAGCCTTAAGGAACTCCGGGCGGATCTCATCCACCCCCGGGGCCTTGCCGCCGAGGAGCTTTTTAACTACCTCAGCGACCTCAGCCCCAGAAATAGGAGAGTCCACTACAGATTCCCCAGGCACCGCTTCCTCAAAGAAAGACGTGTTGGTGGGATTGAGGAGGTCTTCGAAGTATTCCCTCCACCGATCCACAACATCCGCAGTCGAAGTCAGCAGAACACCATCCGCACCATACACGGTGTTGATAGTGCACTGCTTCCCCTTCCTGAGGCGCCGTATGGTGGTCCAGAATCGCTTCGAAGCCGTCCGGAAGTCGTTTTCCATGGCTTCCCCGAACTCTTCCCATGTCCGAGTTTTTGCCTCCGCGACCGCTAAAGCTGCACACCGCTTGGCCCGTCGGTACCCGTCCACTGCCTCCGGAGTCCTATGAGCCAAAAGAACCCGATAGGACTCCTTCTTCAGCTTGACGGCATCCCTCACTGCTGGTGTCCACCAACGGGTTCTGGGATTACCACCACGACAGGCACCAACAACCTTGCGGCCACAGCTCCAATCAGCCGCCTCGACAATAGAGGTTCGGAACATGGTCCACTCGGACTCAATGTCCCGCACCTCCCTCGTGACATGTTCAAAGTTCTCCCGGAGGTGTGAATTGAAACTCTCTCTGACAGGAGACTCTGCCAGACGTTCCCAGCAGACCCTCACAATGCGCTTGGGCCTGCCAGGTCTGTCCGGCATCCTCCCCCACCATCGCAGCCAACTCACCACCAGGTGGTGATCGGTAGAAAGCTCCGCCCCTCTCTTCACCCGAGTGTCCAAAACATAAGGCCCCAAATCCGATGACACAACTACAAAGTCGATCATGGAACTGCGGCCTAGGGTGTCCTGGTGCCAAGTGCACATATGGACACCCTTATGTTTGAACATGGTGTTTGTTATCGACAAACTGTGACGAGCACAAAAGTCCAATAACAAAACACCACTCGGGTTTAGATCCGGGCGACCATTCTTCCCAATCACGCCTCTCCAGGTTTCACTGTCGTTGCCAACATGAGCGTTGAAGTCTCCCAGTAGGACAAGGGAATCACCCGGAGGAGCACTTTCCAGTACTCCCTCGAGTGTACCCAAAAAGGGTGGGTATTCTGAACTGCTGTTTGGTGCGTAAGCACAAACAACAGTCAGGACCCGTCCCCCCACCCGAAGGCGAAGGGAAGCTACCCTCTCGTCCACTGGGTTGAACTCAAACGTACAGGCTTTGAGCCGGGGGGCAACCAGAATTGCGACCCCAGCCCGTCGCCTCTCACTGCCGGCAACGCCAGAGTGGAAGAGGGTCCAGTCCCTCTCGAGAGAACTGGTTCCAGAGCCCTTAATGTGCGTCGAGGTGAGTCCGACTATATCCAGCCGGAACTTCTCTACCTCGCGCACTAGCTCAGGCTCCTTCCCCCCCAGTGAGGTGACGTTCCACGTCCCAAGAGCTAGCTTCTGTAGCCGAGGATCGGACCGCCAAGTGCCCTGCCTTCGGCTTCCGCCCAGCTCACAATGCACCCGACCTCTATGGCCCCTCCTATGAGTGGTGAGCCCATTGGAGGGATGACCCACGTTGCCTCTTCGGGCTGTGCCCGGCCGGGCCCCATGGGAACAGGCCCGACCACCAGGCGCTCGCCATCGTGCCCCAACTCCGGGCCTGGCTCCAGAGCGGGGCCCCGGTGACCCACGTCCGGGCGAGGGAAATCTGGGTTCATTTCGTTGTAATTCCATAGAAGTCTTTGAGCTGCTCTTTGTCTGATCACTCACCTAGGACCTGTTTGTCTTGGGAGACCCTACCAGGGGGCATGAAAACCCCCAGACAACATAGCTCCTAGGATCATTGGGACACGCAAACTCCTCTACCACGGTAAGGTAGCAGCTCAGAGAGGAGATGCGTCATATAACGTACACTTATTCAGCCTGTTGTTTACTATTCTTTATTGATTTTAAATTATTATCAAATAAATGTCCCCCAAAAATGCGACTTATACTCCAGTGCGACGTATATGTTTTTTTTCTTCTTTATTATGCATTTTAGGCCAGTGCGACGTATACTCTGGAGCGATTTATAATTCGAAAAATACGGTGCCCAGCCAGCTTGTATGCGGCATTATTTAATTTTAGAGTACAATTAAATACAATTTAATATACTTACATGCAAATGTTTAACAAAACTGTGCCTACTTCACAGTTTGGCTAGGTGTGCACCTGGGAGCTGTCACGTGTGATGATCATTGGATGGCAGATGAGAGCTGCCACACAGCGCCATGCATGCTTCGGGAGCCCTCGGGGGCAAAACGAATGGCTTGCAACATGGCGCCACTTCACTCAAATCTGTCTCTGCTCGGCGTGTTGCAACTGACGTTTTCCGGCTGTTTTTTTTTTTTTTTTTACACACAGTCGCTACAGTAAACATTGGTTTAGCATTTGACTTTGTCGCATTGGAGAAGAAGGTACAACATGTTTTTCTGCTTGTCTCATTGTATTGTTTTGAATATGAAGTCCTACTGAATTCTTGTGATACTTAGCAATCATTTCCCCCTAAAGCAGGGGTCGGGAACCTTTTTGGCTGAGAGCTATGAAACCCAAATATCTTAAAAAGTATTTCCATTGGAGCCATATAATATTTCTTAACACTGAATACAACTAAATGCGTATATTTTTAAGTAAGACCAACATCTTTAGAGTATAATAAGTCTCTTTGTCTTTTTAATAACATTGTTATTCTGAAGCTAACCAATAATAAATAGAATACGTCTCACCATTAATGCCACTTATTAAACAGGTGCGGTAGGAAATGGATGGATGGTTTAAAATGCATGAGACTGTTTTATATTTTGAACGTTATTTTTAATACCAGCGGAATTATTAATACTTATCGTGTTAAGCAATGTCAGCTAAGATTGATCTGAGAGCCGTATGCGGTCATCCAAAGAGCCACATCTGGCTCGAGAGCCATAGGTTCCCTACCCCTGCCCTTAAATATTGTTGGCTGCTGCAGTTTTGAGTGCAATAAACAGAAGGTCCTCACCTAAGGCTCAATCAGGGGAATAGTTTTCTGATTCCCTTGTGTTGGTTCGGACACTTTTATAATGTGTCTTTGGACTTTTTTGATGGATTTTTTTTTCCGCTCCGTGGCCTCAGCAGGGTGCACAGTGGTGGTTGGAGGCATGTCATCCCCTGATAAAAGCCGACCCTGATGCTTTCTAATGCATCATCAAGGCAACGAGGCTGTCCAAGTCGCTTAGGAGTTAACCAAATAAACACTGACAATGAAATTAATAATGCATATTGTTTGCGAAAGCCTCAGCTGGATGATTTGACTGATGTATGCAAGGATGGTAATTTATTGAAAGTAAATTCATGTAATTGTGCAGCGGAACTTGATGAAGCAAAAGAAGGTGTCAGCACGGCTTCCATCACCATCAGAAGAAAGAAATCATTAAAGAGCAAAAACAACATCCGGCTTCAAACGACAAACACTGACTTTATGGATGTTTCACGCGGACCAAAGTTCACTACAGCTCTTATGGTAAATATGTCACATTTGCTGTTGCTTGTTTGTGATTGCTTTGCCGTTATTTATTTTCCTCCGCCCGGCCCGCTGGGATGTAAACACTCACTCAGCGCGCGTATCAAAGTCGTCAGAGCGGATTCAATTTGAAGAACAAGAGCGGAGATGTTGGTTGTCGTTGTCAAGTCTTCCACGATGAGCAGCTCAAACGCTCGGTAAAAATAGTGCTTGCGACTCGGCGGCTGTTTTTATGCTAATTAGGATGTCGGCCAAATGATGTGTAAGTGATGGCTGACTGGTGTCAGGAAGTGACAAAGTGATGTACACTGTGGGATTTAGGCGAAATGAGTTCACTTGCATTTTTTGGAATATTTGCCCAGTCTTAACTATGCGTTATATGTGGGAGCTCTAGATTTGGACTGAATCCCAATACTGCCTCTTAACACTTTACCCTTCGTTTTAGAGTAGCCCTTATCTCTTGCAAAAAAGGAAATGAAGTGGTGAAAAACACGAAAAAAATTTCTACAGTACTACGTCATCACTCAAAGCAGCTTGTTTACTGTGACCAAAGCAGTAAACATACTATACTATGTATAAAGCTATTAAAAGTTGGAACTTTTTTATTGTTGCATATAGGGATGTATATCTTTAGGATTTTATCGATGCCAACACTGGTACTAATTAGTACTCTTATCAATACTAAATGTAATTGCTGTAAATAAAAATTTAAAATACACAAAACCCAAAACCAGTTAATTTGGCACATTGTGTAAATTGTAAACAAAAACAGAATACAATGATTTGCAAATCGTTTTTAACTTATATTCAATTTAATAGATTGCAAAGACAAGATATTTAATGTTCGAACGCAGAAAGAAAAAATGTTGAGCAAATAATCATTAACTTAGAATTTAATGGCAGCAACTCATTCCAAAATAATTGGCAATTTACCACTGTGCTACAATGACTTTCCTTTTAACAACAATCAGTTAAAGTGGAAAATTCTCACAATTTCAAAAGGGTTAAAAAACATAAAAATCAGTTCCCAGTGGCTTGTTGTATTTTTTGAAGTTTTTTTTCAAAATTTTACCGGTCCCGGAATATCCCTAAATAAAGCTTTAAAGTGCCTTATTTTCGCTATCTTCGAAACCACTATCCATTTCCCTGTGACGTCATACAGTGCTGCCAATACAAACAACATGGCGGTTACCACAGCAAGATATAGCGACATTAGCTTGGATTCAGACTCGGATTTCAGCGGCTTAAGCGATTCAACAGATTACGCATGTATTTAAACAGATGGTCGGAGTATGGAGGCAGATAGCGAAAACGAAATTAAAGAAGAAATTGAAGCTATTGAGCGAATAGCTATTGACGCTATTCGGCCATAGCGTGGGTGTACCTAATGAAGTGGCCCATAGCACAGCTGCCTTATTAGCATCGATGGTAAAATGTGCGGACCAAACGATCAGGACTTTCGCATCTTGTGACACTGGAGCAACTTAAATCCGTCGATTGGTAAGTGTTTGTTTCGCATTAAATGTGGGTATCTAGTTTCAAATGTACATACAGCTAGCGTAAATAGCATGTTAGCATCGATTAGCTGGCAGTCATACCGTGACCAAATATGTCTGATTAGCACATAAGTCAACAACATCAACAAAACTCACCTTTGTGATTTCGTTGACTTAATCGTTGCAAATACATCTGCAGGTTATCCATACATCTCTGTGCTATGTCTGTCTTAGCATGTCAAATGTGAAGACACTTTGGTACATTCAATGGGGGTCTGGCGGCAGATTTCTTGCCAGTGGTGCAACTTGAATCCCTCCCTGTTAGTGTTGTTACACCCTCCGACAACACACCGACGAGGCATGATGTCTCCAAGGTTCCAAAAAATAGTGGAAAAAATGGAAAATAACAGAGCTGAGACCCGGTGTTTGTAATGTGAAAATGAAAATGGCGGGTGTATTACCTCGGTGACGTCACGTTCTGACGTCATCGCTAAAAGACCGATAAACAGAAAGGCGTTTAATTTGCCAAAATTCACCCATTTAGAGTTCGGAAATCGGTTAAAAAAATACATGGTCTTTTTTTCTGCAACATCAAGGTATATATTGACGCTTGCATAGGTTTGGTGATAATGTTCCCCTTTAACGTTTGGGAACTGAGACCAATTTTTCAAGCTTTTTAGGTGAAATTATTTCCCATTCTTGTTTGATGTACAAGTTGTTCAACAGTCCGGGATCTCCGTAGTGGTATTTTAGCCTTCTTAATACGCCACACATTTTCAATGGAAGACAGGTCTGGACTACTAGTAACCGCACTATTTTGTGGCTTGGCATTGTCTTGCTGAAATAAGCAGTGGCGTCCATGATGCCGTTGCTTGGATGGCAACGTATGTTGCTCCAAAACCCATATGTACATTTCAGCATTAATGGTGGTGCCTTCACAGATGTGTAAGTTACCCATGGCTTGGGCACTAATACACCCCCATACCATCACAGAGGCTGGCTTTTGAAGTTTGCGCCTGTAACAAATCCGGATGGTTCGTTTCCTCTTTGGTCCGGAGGACACCACGTCCACAGTTTACAAAAAAAAAAAAGAAATGTGGACTCCTCAGACTATAGAACACTTTGCATTGGTCCATCTTAGATGAGCTCGGGCCCAGCGAAGCCGACGGCTTTTCTGGGTGTTGTTGATAAATGGCTTTCGCTTTGCATAGTAGAGTTTTAATTTTCACTTAGAGATGTAGCAACCAACTGTAGTTACTGACAGTGGTTTTCTGAAATGTTCCTGAGCCCATTTGGTGATATCCTTTACACGCTGATGTAGCTTTTTGATGCAGTACCACCTGAGGGATCAAAGGTCTGTAATATCATCGCTTACGTGAAGTGATTTCTCCTGACACTCTGAACCTTTTGATATTACGGACCGTGGTGAAATCCCTAAATTCCTTGCAATCGCTTGTTGAGAAATGTTGTTCTTAAACTGATTGACAATTTTCTCACTCATTTGTTCACGAAGTGGTGACCCTCACCCCATCCTTGTTTGTAAATGACTGAGCATTTCATGGAAGCTGCTTTTATATCTAATCACGGCACCCGCCTGTTCACCTGTGGGATATTCCAAATAGGTTTTTGATGAGCATTCCTCAGCTTTCTCAGTCTTTTTCGCCACTTATGCCAGTTTTTTTGAAGGATGTTGCAGGCATCAAATTTCAAATGCAATAAAACAAAAGTTTTGCAGTTCCAATGTTAAGTATCTTTTCTTTACAGTCTTTTCAATTGAATATACTGTAGGTTGAAAAGGATTTGCAAATCATTGTATTTGGTTTTTATTTATGATTTACACAATGTGCCAACTTCACTGGTTTTGGCGTTTGTATATTAAAATATTTTTTTTTACCAATTGTATTAGCACACTAGGTTGTACACCACCAACATCATGTAACTTCTCACAGCAGGGAAGTCTTTTATCAACACCAGCTTTTTAAGCCAATTAAGTCAACTGTGTTTGCAGTGCAAGGTGCAATGCAATTGTTGTGTCATCATCTTGTAAATACCAAACACATCCATCAATGTGTTTCTATTCATTACAATTATCCTCAAATAATCGTAATATAATTAATATATATTCCTGTGGCAGTCATGTGCAGACCACCGATATTTTACATTATATCATATAAACCAATACAATAATTACGCATATTCCTTATTTGTGATTATTTCTAGCTCATTATCAGATCCCACCAATGTCTTTTTTTCATGCATAACAGCGGCAACTGAAGTGAATATTTAATTACAACGGTCAGCTGGACAACTTTGATGGCTACTTATTATTTTCACCTGCCTCTGATTGGTATTCAGGACGCTCATCTGTTCCCCTAACACTAATCAGAGGCATTATTTAAGCCTGCCTTTGCCAGTCAGTCAGCCTGGCTTCTTTGTTTGCTTATGCTACAATTATGGGAGTATTCCATGTCTTTTTGCCTATGCTAAGTGTTAACGTTTGCTTGGAGTGCGGCACATTTTTCCTCTGGCTTGTTTTCAATTTTTGGTACTTGCTTGAGTTCTACAAATAAATCATGTTCCTACCTGCACGTCCAGTCCGGAGTGGTCCGTTTGCATCCTAGGGGAACGAACCTCGCAGCAAGCTGCGATCACCCGCACGTGACAATTACAACATTTCACCTCAGACATGGGTTTGAACCCAACAATTTGTACTTCCTAGTTTAAGTACCAGTGATGCGCACCTCGAGAGGCACCAGTTATCAACGTGGGAAACCTGTCTTCATATTCCAGTCAGTAACAGAGCATAACATAAAAGCACTTTATAATAAATTATATTTATAAAGTGCTTTTCACAAATAAAATCACAATGCGCTGTACAAAACATAGGTGAAGTAAAACAACAATTCAATTTAAAACAAGGGCAACATCATAAAAAGGATACAAAGTGGATTGAAAATTATAGATAAAAGGTTCATTAACTAAAAGCTTTACTAAAATTGAAAAGTTTTCAAATGTTTGTTAAAAGTTTCAACACAATAAATATCACGAAGGGACTAGTGCAAATGTTTCCAAAGTCTGGGAGCTATAGCCTAGAATGCCAGGTCTCCACGGGTTTTAAAACGATTTTTGGGGATCTTTAGAAGACCCTAGCCTGAAGACCGGAGGTAGCGTCCTGATAAGTAGGGGCATAGAAAGTCAATGAAGTACTGAGGGACCCCACCATGCAACGCACATAATGTCAGGACTAAAATCTTAAACTCAATAGGGAATTTAACTGGAAACCAATGAAGACTGGATAAAATGGGGGTTGATGTGGGCTGTTCTGGGTGCACCCTATTTTGTACAGTCTGAAGTCTCTATAGCATTGGCTTGTTGCAATAGTCAATGTGAGACGAGATCCAATTTTGACAACAAATTTCTCACTTCAGAAATATTTCTGATGATGATAAAAACAGTTTTTGGTCAGTTTACGATTGTGACCCTCCAAAGACATTAACTGATCAAACACAACTCCAAGGTTTCTGAGGCTGCTTTTAACAAATGCACCCAGAGCACTAAGGGAGTTCTTGATCAGGGGGATCTTTTTATTGAGAGCAATTATCAGGGTTTCAGTTTTGCTTGAATTTATCTGGAGGAAATTTGAGGACAACTAGTTTTTAATACAGGATACGCACTCCAAGAATTAAGATAAAAAGTGAAACTCTGAATCATTGAAGGAACATAACAGTTATAATATTATCTGCATGAAAATAAGAAACATTTGAACATTTGAAGAAACTTGGCATGGAGGAAAGCCTACTGATCAGCTTACTGATAACTGAGAACTAGGTTCTAGCACTGGAGCTCAGGATGCGTTGGTCTTTATGGAGTCGATCCTTATCAGACCCAAGTGCGCTGATTTTTGATTGCACGACATGAACGAGCAGGGCTTAAATTCATCATTCCCACCGCTTGCTGCGGTGCGAATGATGGTATGCACCTGCACCGTTACAGTTCACATTGCAAGCAAATTGGAAGAGGACGTCATCTAGCAACTTTTTACGACTTTCGAGACAGCCAACAGCTACTTTTCTTTCTGAGGCATTGGCCACACTGTGCTAGTCTGACATTGTAGTTGTCATGATCCGTGGCTCGGATCATGTTTTTGTTATGTTCTGTTATTTTTGGACTCCTTTAGTTCATGTTTTGGGCACCTCTGGGTTTGTTTTGGTTTCTACGGGGATTCATCTGTTTCACCTGCCTCTGGTTAGTGGTCGGCACGCTCACCTGCAGTCTACCACTAATCAGAGAGCTATTTATTCACCTTTCTTGCCCCGCTCAGTCTGGCTTCTTTGTTTGCTGTACGCAACAGGTTACGTTTGCATTTCTTTACTCCTAGGTTATGATTCTTGCGTTAAGCGGTTATATTAGTTTCCCGTTCGATCGGCACCTTTTGCTTGTTTTCTGTTTTTGGTACATGTTTGATTGACGAAGATTAAATCATGTTCCTATCTGCAAGTCCTGTCCCGAGTCGTCCATTTGCATCCCCTTGGGAACGAACCTCGCAGTGAGCTGCAACCCCACCCTAACAGTAGTAGACTAGCTACAACCGCGTTGGCTAGCTCGTACGACGAGCAATTTTAAAATAAAAACATTATAATATTCACATTGAATACCAAAGAAATTAATACCTTAAAAACACAAGTGTTTGCGAGAAAATACATGTTTTTTTATTACACATGACTATTTTGACACTGTAGATTCAGTCTGAATCATATTTTTGGTCGATATCAGCTTTTCAGTCATCAACAATAACATAATCTGAGAAATGGACATTGAAACAGAGTAGGTCTGACTTTGTGGGGTATGTACTGCAAGTAGTGGACATAGACTGATCAGAAAGCATAAGAGCAGGTATATACATGTGATTATTTACAATCCGGGGAGATGGGATGTGGAGGGGGTAGGGTGTTAGTCTAGGGTTATAGTTGCCTGGAGGTGTTCTTTTAGTGCGGTTTTGAAGGAGGATAGAGATGCACTTTCTTTTACACCTATTGAGAGTGCATTCCATATTGATGTGACATAGAATGAGTTAAATCAAATCAAATCAGCTTTATTTATAGAGCACATTTAAAATTTACCACAGGGGTAGCCAAAGTGCTGTACAATAGGCAGGTTAAAAGATAATACGAGAACCAAGCTAACACAACACAAACAGAACACGATGAAAAATAAATAAATAAAACATAAAAACAGGTTCACAGCAGGTGTATAATGGGGCGCCATTACTGGATGGATATCACTGTGTTAAAAGCCATGGAATAAAAGTTAAGGCCTTTGTTAGATCGGAATCTGGGTTTAATGTGGTTTGTGGAGCTCCCCCTGGTGTTGTGGTTATGGAGGTCATTTACGTTAAGGAAGTAGTTTGACATGTACCTCGGTATCGTATCAGGGAGGTGTAGCGGATTTTATAGACTGGGCTCAGTGCAAGTTTTTTTACTCCGTCCTCCACCCTGAGCCAGCCCACTTTGGAGATGGGGGTATGAGTGAGGTGTGATCTGGGGTGGGGGTCTAGAAGTAACCTGACTAGCTTGTTCTGGGATGTTTGAAGTCTTGATTTGAGGGTTTTGGAGGTGCTGGGGTACCAGGAGGTGCAAGCGTAATCGAAAAAGGGTTGAGTGAGAGTTCCAGCTAGAATCTGCAAGGTGCTTTTGTTGACCAGAGAGGAGATTCCGTAGAGAAATCTTGTTCGTTAGTTAACCTTTTTGATTACCTTGGTTGCATTTTTATCACAGGAAAGATAGGCCTCTAGAATGAAACTTAGGTAGGTGACCTCATCTTTCCTGGTGATAACAATGTCACCCACTTTTATAGTGAAGTCACTGACTTTCTTAAGGTTGTGGGACCCAATAAGATGGATTACGTTTTACCTAAGTGTATGGATAGCTTGTTGTATGGATAGGTTCTCCTGTCCTATACCTTGTTACCTTTTTTTATGTGTGTGATATGACAGAGTTCCCAGTAGGGTTTATGACTATGTTGAAATTGCCTAGTTTAGCTCACCTACTGTTTGGAATATATTACAACATAATTGACTGTTAGCTGCCATTGTTTTACGTAAAAAAAAAAAGTCATGTTTTACAATACACCTTGTTAAATGTGGATTCACTCATCAGAAACAGTGGTTTATGTTCCACTTCCGTGCCGAATGACAAGCTCTAACACCAAAAAAAACATCCGTTGATTTTTCCTCCGACGTCTTTGTGCGTGTTAATGTGATCTCCAACTGCCAAACATGGTGTCATGCTTTTCTGACAGGGCTTTGGGAGAGAGTTTATCTTATCATTAATTAAGTATCATATTCCCCTCCATGCTGCCTGTGCCTAATTAGAAAAAAGGGGATTGGGGGAGGGGTATGGAGGGAGGGGGTCATTTGGGAAGGCTTATTAACTGGAACAAATTTGTCAAAGCAAGGAGAGACGACTACAAGCGACGGAGCGCCGTCGCTGACAAGGTCCTTGATTGATAACTGCACAAGTCGCCACTCTGATCCAGCGAGGTTAGGCAGACGTGACGGAGGGAAGGTGGGGGAAATGTGGGAGGAAGGACCGGGGCGACAGGTGGGGGGGCTGGAAGGAAATGATTGCAGACATATGTTTGCGCTCAAGACAGATAGAGTTAGCAGAAAAGAAGGGAGGAACGACCGTAAGAAAACAAAGACGGGGAGTCGAAACCCCCTTCTGTATGTTTGGAATGAACCAACAAAATCCACATCATCAGAAGATGTTTGGTGCTGAAACCAAAACAGAAAGTTCAAACAAGTGCAGAATATTTGGAACTCTCTTTTTGAGATAAACAGTAAATGGGTTATACCTGTATAGCACTTTTCTACCTTCAAGGTACTTAAAGTGCTTTGACACTATTTCCACATTCACAGACACATTCACACACTGATGGCGGTAGCTGCCATGCAAGGCGCTAACCAGGACCCATCAGGAGCAAGGGTGAATTGTCTTGCTCAAGGACACAACGGACGTGACGAGGTTGGTAGAAGGTGGGGATGGAACCAGGAACCCTCATGTTGCTGGCATGGCCACTCTCCCAACTGCACCACTCTGTCCCCGTAAAACAACTCATCTAAGGAACAAACTCTATGTTTAAAAAAAAAAAAAAGTTTTATAGTTTGCTGTGTCATGTTTTCGCAGTAGTGTAAATAACATTTATGTTGTCCCTTATGGGTTGTGCCCAAAATGCTTTGTAAGACGTGTGAACATCCTTGAGATACAATATAGTTTTATCATCAATAGACTAGGGTTGTATGGTATACCATCATTGGTATAGTACCGCAATTCTTATGAATCATATTCGGTACTATACCACCTCTAAAAAGTACAGGTCCAAACCCCTGGTCCCCCGTCGTGTCATTGTTGGTTTTACGAGCAGACGAGCATGTTCGGCAGTGCACAATCATGGAGTACTTACAAGCAGACACAGTGTGTAGACAGAAAAGGTAGAACAGACGTATTTTTGCCGATAAAGGTGAAGTTATAACACTGAAACGCCCTTGGGAAGAGGTGCTTTAAGATGGCCAATGTTCGAGGAGGGAGTTGACACATTTCCACAAAAGGGTCGGTATAGCTATATATGTATTTTTATTATATATATATAAATATATATATATATATAAAATAAATCACAATATTGAATATACTTATACAAAGGAATGGTGTGTGTCTAAACCCAAGAGAGTGTATGTGTGAGGCAATGTGTATGATTAGCTGAAGTGTGTGTTACCTAGTGTTGAGGAGAGCGAGAGGAGGGATTAAGCAGGAGGGCAGTTCGTGGTCCTTTATTCAGCTCGCCCTCATCAGTCCCAGGTGTGCAGATTGCCGATCACCCACAGCGTTGCCGGCATTTACCATGCATTAACGTGGACCCCGACTTAAACAAGTTGAAAAACTTATTCGGGTGTTACCATTTAGTGGTCAATTGTACGGAATGTGTACTGTCCTGTGCAATCTACTAATAAAAGTGTCAATCAATCAATCAATCAATCAATTTGGGGGTGACGCAACCAGCGGGAGCAGAGGCGTGCTGGAAGACCCAGCTGCCGGGGAAAAGAGAGTTTGAGCCCGCGCCGTGACAGTCTGCAGGATTTTAGCTACTTCTAAATCACTAATCCTCGCCTCCATGGCGACAAATAAAGTGAGTTTCTAACAAGTATCATCCCTGCAGGAAGAGGAATAGCTAAATATGCTTCACTACACACTGTAGCTCAGAGGCGCCAAAATGTAAACAACTTTTATTGGTGGATCTTCACCTAACATCCACTGCAATGATACCAAGTACCAGGGGTGTATCTAGTCGATACTACAGCGATGAGGTGGCCGACTTGTCCAGGGTGTACCCCGCCTTCCGCCCGATTGTAGCTGAGATAGGCGCCAGCGCCCCCCGTGACCCCGAAAGGGAATAAGCGGTAGGAAATGGATGGATACTACTATAATTACATGGATACTTTTCTAGCATCACAAAATCTTTTTTTTTTTTTTTTTTTTTAAATGTATATTATGTTTATAAACTCAGGAATTATGTCCCTGGACACATGAGGACACTTTGAATATGACCAATGTATGATCCTGTAACTCTTTGGTATCGGATTGATACCTACATTTGTGGTATCATCCACAACTAATGTAAAGCATCCAAACAACAGAATAATAAGTGATTACATTTTGACAGAAGTATAGATAGAACATGTTAAAACAGAAAGTAAGCAGATATTTACAGCAAATAGATTAGAAATTAATTTTCTACTACTTGTCCTTAATTTTGACAAAATAATAGAATGGAAAATGACACAATATGTTACTGCATATGTCAGCAGACTAATTAGTAGTCTTTGTTTGCTTACTTGCTACTAAAAGACAAGTTGTCTGGTATGTTAACTATTTTATTTAAGGACAAACTTGCAGTAAGAAACACATGTTTAATGTACCCTAAGATTTGTTGTTAAAATAAAGACAATAATGCTGTTTTTTTCTGGTCCCCTTATTTAGAAAAGTATCCAAATATATCTTGGTGCCACTACAATAGACACATAATCAAATGACTTACTGACAATTAGTTGCTAAGCAACTAAGACGTTATGATGGATGGCGGCTTTGTTTTTTGAACCAATGTTGACAAAATCTTACATTTATCTGTTCGCTCTAGGTGTGTGGCAAGTTTCCTGGTGATTCAGCTAAACATGCTGAAGTTGCACTGTGTCTTTTATGTAGTAAACTCTATAACAGATAAGTGTTGCATTTGGACCAAGTGAGTCAAAAAAAAAGTGCACTGCATTTGATTTCTCATGTGCAATACTGCCAGTGCAGGAGTGGAGTAGAAATGTCATGATAGGCGGTATAAACAAGGACTGTCCAAAGTTCAGCTCGTTTTTAATTGGCCCGTGGCACATTCTAAATTTACAGTCGAACAGTTGAAGAATACTACAAAAAAGCTGAAGTTTTGACATTATATACTAATACTAATAATATTTAGTAATAATACAACGTCATGAATAGCACAGATTCTACAAGCTCTAAAAGGTGTGTACTGGCAGAGTAAACTACATGAAGTGAAATTTGAGCCAGTGCTGACCACATTTTATGTATAAGAGTCATTCTAGATCAGTAGTTTCCAAAAGTGCGGCCTGTAAGCCTTTTGCGGCACACAATTTATTCTTTACTGTGCACATTCCTAAAAATACAATTCGACAAGAAAACTATAACCCTGCAAAAAGGCAAGAAAAAGTTGAACTGTAAAAAATATGTGTGGAAGTTTTTCTCTTCCCCCTCCCGGTTCCAGCGGAGCAATGTGACCACAACACCTGAGACGTTGGTGTTTAACAGGAGAGTTTTTATTTGTTTTCGTTTATATTCGTTTTCAAAGTTCGTATTTTTGCTTTAGGCAATCTGGTTTGTTTTATCCAAATTTCGTCTTTAGTCTCTAGTCTTTTAGTTCACAAGTCTCTTCGTTGCTTTTCAGTCTCTCGGTCTCTCCTGTTCCCAAGAACCCCCTCTCATGGTCTCCGGCTCTGCTAATAAAGGGAACAGGTGTATAGATAACTCGTTCCAGCTAAGATTATCCACTCACCTGTTGGCTGCTTCATGGCCGGCTCCTGCACACACCCCGCCCGCAGGGAATGCGGGACCACGCCCCTCTCCACATGCCTCCACTGCCAGACTCAGGCCGGACTACCTGTCCAACCGCGCCAACCCCCCCCCCCATAGCGGGGCGAGAGAGGAAGTTAGCCACGGCCATCTGTGCGCCCGGCCTGTGGACCACCCGGAAGTTGTAGGGTTGCAGTGCAAGGTACCACCGGGTGATCCGCGCATTGGCGTCCTTCATTCGGTGGAGCCACTGCAGAGGTTTGTGGTCCGAGCAGAGACTGAAGGCCCGCCCCAACAGGTAGTAGCAGAGGGCCCCGACCGCCCACCGGATGGCGAGACACTCCCTCTCTCCAGTGCTGTACCTTGCCTCCCGGTCTGACAACTTCCGGCTGATGTAAAGTACTGGGCGGTCGACGCCCCCCACCCGCTGGGTCAGCACAGCCCCCAGTCCCTGGCTCGACGCGTCCGCCTGGAGACAAAAGGGGATATTAAAGTTTGGCATGTGCAGCACCGGCTCCTCGCAGAGTGCTGTTTTTACCTCCTCGAACCCCTGCTGGCACTGCTCCATCCACTGGACCAGCTCCGGGGCACCCTTTCGGGTGAGGTCAGTCAGTGGGCTGCTCAGGTCTGCGAACCGGGGAAGGAATCGGCGGTAGTAGCCTGCCAGTCCGAAAAACTGCCTCACCTCTTTTTTCGTCTTGGGGGATGGACAGGCCGCGATCTTTGCTGTCTTGTGGACTTGTAGCCGGCACTGCTTCGGGGTACCGCGTTGCGTAATCCACCAGGACTAACACAAAGCGGTATCCCCCTGTGCTCGGGGAAAATGGTCCGATGAGGTCCATCCCAATTCTTTCGAACGGGACCTCTATGAGTGGTAATGGGCGCAAGGGGGCCTTCGGGATGGCCGCCGGGTTCACCAGCTGGCAGTCCGGACAGCCCGCGCACCACCGACGCACGTCTGCCCGGAGGCCTGGCCAATAAAATCGGACCATAACCCGATTAAGTGTTTTATCATACCCCATATGGCCAGATAGCGGGTTAAGATGGGCCGCATGGAAAATCATTTTCCGGCGGCCTTTTGGCACCAACAACTGGGTGTTGTCCTCCCCGGTCTATCACGGGTCACTCGGTATAACCTATTGCGAATAATTGAAAAATGGGGGATAACCCGCGCTTTCCTTGGGCGCACCAGCTGACCGTCGATGTAATCCACCTGGTCCCAGGCTGTGCGCAAGGTGTCATCACGGGACTGCTCGAGGGGATAATCCTCCATAGGTTGCCATCGGAGGGCCGGGGGGCCTCCCGCACAGCCCCCACCGGTTCCCGCTCTGCCGTCCCGGATTAAGTTGCGTCCCCACTGAGAACCGCGTGGATGCTCCCCCCTCCTACAGTCCGTGAATGTATCCCCACGCATTGCGTTACTAGCTGGTTAAACCCTGGCCAGTTTGTTCCTTAAATTATGGGATGCGTAAGGTGCGCGCTTGTGGCAACCTTGACACTATGCTTTTGGCCTCTATACCGAATTTCCACTGGCACAATCGGGTACTCATGCACATCCCCATCAATACACCTAATTTTATACCGTGTTGCCTGCCTCAATACCCCGGGCGACCAAGTTCTGGTGGATCATGGACTGTTTGCAGCCCGAATCCACCATTGCCCGGTATACACTCCCTTGTACCCTTACCGGGACACAGTATGTCTCCCCCGAAACGGGGGCAGGTGGTGGGGGCCCGACAACCCGTAGCACCTGTCCCACCTTCATCACGGAGCACTCCCGGCGCACATGCCCGGGTTGGCCGCACCCCCAGCACACCGGCCCTGGTGCTCGAGGCGCCATCTGCGAGGGAAGCCCTCCATTCGCAGCGCCGTTACCCTGTAACGCACAAGCAGAGGAGATGAGAAAACCCCGTGGTCCCACCCTTGTTGTGTGTCTGTGGGTGCGTGAATGGGTGCGGGTGTGTGTGCTTTAACATTGTTCTTCTGAGTGGGGAACCTGCTCCTTGGTTCCGGGTGGCTCGGCCGTGCGGAGTCGCTGCTCCAGGGACATCCCTTCCGGTGCTGTGAGTCGTCGACGGGGTGCCCTGGTAGGCCTTTCGGCCGCCTTTGCCGTCGCCTCCTTCTGGACAGCCAGATGGTCCTCCGCCAGGTTTACCGCCATAATTACGTCCTGGGGCCGGTGGTACCTTACCCATGCGGAGGTCCTGGCTGGGATGGCATCGATAAATTGTTCTAGGACAATCAACTCAAACATTTTTTTATCTTGCCCATTCAGATGTAGCCACCGGGTGGCCGCGTCCCTCAGTTGCTGTGCCCCTCAGTTGCTGCGCAAGCACGAATGGGCGGTCATTTGGGCCCAACCTCAGAGCTCGAAACCTCCCCCGGTGGTCTTCTGGACTGCTGCCTATCCGATCCAGTATGGCGCGGCGCCGGTTTGGGTACTGCATCCGGGCGGCCGCTGGGAGACTCAAGGCCGCCCGCTGTGCCTCCCCCGCGAGGAGTGGGAGCAGCTTCACTCCCCACTCTTCCTCCGGCCACCTGCACGCTGTTGCCGTGGCCTCGAACACATCGAGGTATGCTTGAGGGTCTTCCCCCTCCACCATGCGCTGCATTGAAGTCGACGCCCCCGTACCTGCGTTTGCTCTGTCCATCAGGGACTGCAGTATTTGGGACTGCTGCTGGCTCGCCGCTGACACTTCTGCCAGCACTCGTCCGAGCTCCTCTAGGGGGTTTATGGTGGACATCTTCTTGGTCCGTCGTAGTTGGGCGCCACTTGTGGAAGTCTTTCTTTTCCCCTCCGGGTTCCAGCGGAGCAATGTGACCACAACACCTGAGACGTTGGTGTTTAACAGGAGAATTTTTTTTTTTTTTTCATTTCTATTCGTTTTCAAAGTTCGTCTTTTTGCTTTCAGCAATCTGGTTTGTTTTATCCAAATTTCCTCTTTGCGTTTCGGCACTCTAGTCTTTTAGTTCACAAGTCTCTTCGTTGCTTTTCAGCCTCTCGGTCTCTCCTGTTCCCAAGAACCCCCTCTCATGGTCTTCGGCCCTGCTAATAAAGGGAACAGGTGTATAGATAACTCGTTGCAGCTGATATTATCCACTCACCTGTTGGCTGCTTCATGGCCAGCTCCTGCACACACCCCCCCGCAGGGAACGCGCGACCACGCCCCTCTCCACAATATGCTTTGTCATTTGTAGATGGCAGCTTAGAGGAAAATTATAAACAGTGTAATTGTGTCTTTATTTACTTCGTTTCTGTATTATTTCTTGTACAGTGTTTTTTTTTTATTTTGTTTTGCACAACCTGTTTGTTGTTGACACTTTTTTTTGTCCGAACCTGGCTCCCTCACCCGTCCCTGATTGGCAATCAGGACACACCTGTCCATGGTTGCCAATCGGATGCTTTTTATTAAAAATGTCCGATAAATGCTGTGCCTCCACGGTGCCCCCTTAATATTGTTGTTAGGGTGAAATTCAGGAGAATGATTACCCCTTGAGGGGCATTGAAATTGGGGATTCTCCCGGAAAAATTAAGGGCATACAAGTAAATCGCCAAATGCCAATGATGCTGTACAGCGCCATTTGTATAAAACTCGAGGGCCGCACCATCATTAAATTTTCACATCAAGGGGCGGGCCGCAAAACAACGTCTTGCGGGCCGCAATTGGCCCACGGGCTGCGTGTTTGAGACCCCTGGTTTAATGCATCCAGTGGGGCATCACAACATAATTATGCATGATAATGTGTTGATTCCACGACTGAATATATCGGTATCGGTTGATATCGGTAATTAAGAGTTGGACAATATCAGATATAGGCAAAAAAGCCATTATAGAACATCTCTACTTTTTACATTTTTTTATGGCTGGTTAATTTTACTTTGCTTTGTACTTGAAAGGCTGCATATCCTTCCCTATGCTTCCTGTGCACTTCCCTGCTGCAGGATTTTACATTTTGCCTTCCCAAATGAAAGGGTTTTTACTTGCACTTTGCCTGCTGTTTCTGCATCGTGGGGTCCAGACCAACAACACACAACTGTAACACGAAACAGAAGCAATTCTTTCATTTCTTAGCATGTGGTCCTGGGTGGAAAAGTTTGGGCACCCCTGGTTTAATTTATTGCATCCTCTGCAGTGGTCATTTGTTTTTGCTGTTATTTCTTGCACATTTGGCAACAAAATCTCCCTGCTATGCAAAACACAGAAATGTCTGCCACAGAGTTTAGTTTTGTTTATTAAAGGGTAACATTATCACCAGACCTATGTAAGCGTCAATATATACCTTGATGTTGCAGAAAAAAGACCATATGTTTTTTTAACCGATTTCCGAACTCTAAAAGAGTGAATTTGGCGATTTAAATGCCTTTCAATTGATAGCCTGTCGAGCAATGACCTTTCACCCGTGACGTCACAACATGAAGCAATCCGCCATTTTCTCAATCTGTGACGTCACAGGATAATGGACGGGTGGATATAACGACGGTTAAAATCAGGCACTTTGAAGCCGTTTTTGTGGATTTTGCGTGATGGGTAAAATTTTGAGAAAAACTTTGAAAAATAAAATAAGCCACTGGGAACTGATTTTTATTGGTTTTAACCCTTCAGAAATTGTGATAATGTTCCCCTTTAAGGATCCCCATTAGTCTACACTGCAGTGGAGAGTATTCTTCCTGGGGTCCAGGCAAAAAACATATCACAATCACAAAACAAAAGATTACAATGCAGTACAACATTATCAATAATAAAATGTTGTAATACAAAAATAGTAACAAAAAAATATATAACTTTGAGTCTACATAATAATGTTCAAACCAAAGATGAAAAGAGCAATATAAAAATAGTTAAATATTTTTGCAAAAATAAAATAAAGAACATATAAAATAAAGGCCTATAATATACACGTTAGTGTACCAAAGACAAACAATAAGTGACGAAAAAGTACCATCCATCCGTTTTCTACTGCTTGTGCCAGAATCAATAAAATAGTCAATAATCAAAACAGAGGAGGCTGATTCTCAGGAGGATATTTGGTGTTTCAAGTGTGTAGACATCAGTTTGTGTGGTGACGGTGAAAGAGTTTTGCGCATGCGATTGATATTTCAAAGTCTGGAGAAAAACAAACTTTATTAACGTGAGCCACGTCGTCGCCTAAAAGAAAGCAAAAAAAAAAACAAAAAAACTTCTGAGAGCCATTACACCTTTTGAAGGCGGGGGGTGGGGGTGTGGGGTGCCTGATTGACAGGGTTGGCCTTGCCTTAATAGAAGATAATTGGGCAATTTTGAAGGGTCTCTGAAAAATGACCAAATAATAACACGCGACTTGACTTGAGACTTGTTTTCTCAGATAATTGTGCAAAAAGCATCTGGCACGCCATTAGTTCCATTTTCACATTAGAATAATAATCCTGTGAGCCTAATAGAGTCGCTCAAATGTCTGCCGAGCGCCTGGGTGGTGCTGCTGCCAAGCTTGCCGTGAAATACTGTATGGCGGCAACATGTAGCGTCCACCTTTTTACGTTTTATTCCCTGACATTTTATCTTAGATTCTGCAACGCGCCATTTGCACATCTAATGAATCATTATTACGATCAATGAAGCACTACAGTGGCTCCTGCTTAATAAATTTAACAACAAAACGGGCCGTCAGCGCCTCGCCCTATCGTCCCTTTGTAAATGTCACACCATTATTGCAATTAACAGACAAAATGTATGCATGATGAATGTTATAATATCTATTACTAATGCTAATTTGGCTGTGGGCAATAACAACAACAAAAATCAAGTCTTGTTCTTCGCCCTGCTACCTTGTTTTAATATGAGACAGTAACAATCCCTAAGGGGTAGTGGTAGCGTTATTGTTGGGCTCATCCCAATGAGAGATTACACCAATATGGCGTCTGCGATTAAAGGCTAATTAAGACATGTTGTTTCAAACTTTATTGCTGTCCATAAAACTTTGATTAGGCAAACATTAGGCCACATTAAGGGCTTAATGGTCGCTGCCCCTGTGATTACCCGCGACAATTTTATGTACTGCGCCGACTCTTATGAGGAAAAATGAATAATTTAGAATGTAGCTTCCAAAACATTGTTGGGTATGTTTTTAAAGCCTGTGGTTTGAAATCCAAAGAAATGTTGAAAAGGGATTAAAAACTTTCCAAACATTGCACGTAACTACAAATTAGTAGTAAACATTTGACTATACTACCTTTGAACACTGTGGGAAATGAACAATTAAGGAAAGTTTTTACTCTTCTTTTAAATCATGGGTGTCAAACTCTGGCCCGCGGGCCAAATTTGGCCCGCCGTGTAATTTAATTTGGCCCTCGAGGCAATATCAAATTAACATTACAGCTGGCCCGCCGTTTTTATACAGCAGCAAAGCTGCTGTAACATCGCAATTTCTCTCACTTGCCAATCCTCCCAAAGTTCAGTGCCCCTCCCAAAAATCTCCCGGGGCAAGCATTCTCCCGATTTCCACCCGGACAACAATATTGAGGGCGTGCCTTAAAGGCACTTTTCTTTGGCATTCTCTACAACCTGTCGTCACGTCCGCATTTCCTCCATACAAACAGCGTGCAGGCCCACTCGCATAATTTTTCGCGGCTATTACACACACATAAGTAAATGCAACGCATACTTGGTCAACAGCCATACAGGTCAGACTGAGGGTGGCCGTATAAACAACTTTAACAATGTTACAAATATGCGCCACACTGTGAACTCACTGCAAACAAGGATGACAAACACATTTCGGGAGAACATCTGCACTGTAACATAACATAAACACAACAGAAGAAATACCCAGAATCCTTTGCAGCACTAACTTTTTCGGGACACTACCATATATTTTGATATTTATCTCAGAAGGCTGCAAATAAAAAAGAGGCATTAAATTTGTATTTAAATTTTATTTGATATGCCATTGACATTTTTTAATTATTATTGTTATTATTTGAAACTCGATTTTGCATGTCACTATAAAGTTACTGTATATAAGCCTTGTTTGTTCAATATTCAATGCAAAACTTGTTTGGGTCCCTATTAAAAGGTTACTTTGTTCAACCTTGGCCCGCGGCTTTGTTCAGTTTTAAATTTTGGCCCACTCTGTATGTGCGTTTGACACCCCTGTTTTAAATGGTCCGGAACTCCTGCTTTCATTACATTTATTTTAAGTGGAAATAACGCTGCCCTTATGATTGTGACAAAAACTATTGTCAATGTCATATTGTTAACATTTGGATATGTGTAGGCATATTTAATTGAGAAGCGTTCGACCGTATGGTTATATAAATAACATAGCAGCACAATGCACATGTGCAGCTGATTGATCAGTCCTCCAGGATTTCGCAATTCACGCAAATTCAAACAATACCGGCGAATTATGTGCGGCCTCACAATTTTGTCTAATCTACGTAATATTCCTGCAGATTTTGGGCAAATCGGGCTTCACGGTGGCAGAGGGGTTAGTGCGTCTGCCTCACAATACGAAGGTCCTGTAGTCCTGGGTTCAAATCAGGCTCGGGATCTTTCTGTGTGGAGTTTGCATGTTCTCCCCGTGAATGCGTGGGTTCCCTCCGGGTACTCCGGCTTCCTCCCACTTCCAAAGACATGCACCTGGGGATAGGTTGATTGGCAACACTAAATTGTCCCTAGTGTGTGAATGTGAGTGTGAATGTTGTCTGTCTATCTGTGTTGGCCCTGTGATGAGGTGGCGACTTGTCCAGGGTGTACCCCGCCTTCCGCCCGATTGTAGCTGAGATAGGCGCCAGCGCCCCCCGCGACCCCGAAAGGGAATAAGCGGTAGAAAATGGATGGATGGATTTTGGGCAAATCGAATTTGTCCCTACAGCACTCAAAAGCACTGCAACCGTTTAACCCACAAGTGTCAAACTCAGGGCCCGGGGTCCAAATCTGGCCCGCCACATTATTTAATATGGCCCACGAAAGCCTGGAAATAATACGCGTTGATAAAATGCTTCATCTTTTCTTACTAAATGTATCTGTTCTTTCCCTTTTGACATAAAAAAACATGTACTGCATGTGAGCTGGGCGATACGGCCTTTTTTTAATATCTCGATATTTTCAGGCCATATCACGATACACGATATATATCTGGATATTTTGCCTTAGCCTTGAATGAACACTTGATACATATAATCACACCAGTATAATGATTATATGTGTCTACATTAAAACATTGTTGTTCATACTGCATTAAAATATGCTCATTTTACACTTTCATGCAGAGAGGGAAATCACAACTAAGTCATTTGACCAAAACTGTATTTATTAAACAGTTATTAAGCAATGGCACAAACTTTCATGTCATTTCAAAACAAAGTGCAAGGTTGTCAGAGACATTTTAAAACAAGCTGTCAGTGCACTTTTGTGCATGATGTCACTAAGATGACATATCAAAACAACACTAAATTAAAGTGCACTTTTTGTACAGAACACCACTACAATAGTTTAAAACAAAGTGCACTTTTGTGCATGATGTCACACAAGATATTTCAATAACTGTCAAATAAAAATGAGCTGCACAATAGGAAATCAAATAGTGTATGTCATTCGTTATGTGGTAGGTTACTGCGGACATTATCTCCTGTTGTTAGTGACTATTTTTTTCATACGGTGTTGATCTGGAAATGTCTGCCTCGGCATTTTGATGATGTGGGCGTGTGGCACCGAATGGAGATGTTGAAATGCAGAGTAATCACTCTTCATTATCTAGCAGGTGACTTTTCAAATGATGCTACATATTAGCAGTAATGCTACTTTTTGTAGCAACGATTTTGCCCCACATTTGACAAATTAGGGTTGTCTGTTCGACATATTCCCACTCGAAGCCAAACCACCGCCAGATGATGGACCCCCTGTTGGTTGTCTTGGGAATTAATTCTCCCTTCAGTTGTTACCGGATTCGCACCTTCTTTCTCTCGTATTACCACTCGCACCATGGCTAACGTTAATCATGCTGCTACCTCTCTGCTCCGCGAAGTCGTATATGTACAGTATGTGACGTATGACGTGACAGTATGTGATGTATGTAAGAAGGTGCGCTTTCTGTCTGTGAGAAGAAGAGACAAGAAAGAGTGAGAAGAGCCTGTAGTGTAATGCTTGCAGCTAAAGGCAACTGCGTGAGAACGGATACTCGAATATCACAATATAGTCATTTTCTATATCCCACAGACAAATCCGCGATATATCGAGTATATCGATATATCGCCCAGCCCTAACTGCATGCGATTGCATATATTCAATATTATCAAAATCTAAATATTATTATCATCCCATCCATCCATTTCTACCGCTTGTACTTTTCGGGGTCACCGAAGTTGCTGGAGCCTATCTCAGCTGCATTCGGGCAGAAGTCGGTGTACACCCTGGACAATTCGCCACTTCATCGCAGGGCCAACACAAATAGACAGGCAATATTCACATTCACACACTAGGGCCCATTTAGTGTTGCCGATGAAGTCATTACGATATTTGGATGCACGTCACGTTACTTCTCAGTGCTAACGTTTTGAGTTCTTTGGACAACTAAAGTCGATGAATCTATTGGTTAGAACCGATAGTGCGCTCCATTTTGCTCTGTAGATTAAAAACGAATTAGTCAGCAACAAATGCAACCAGATTCTGTACATTTCACACAAAATTTAGAATACTTGCAAATACGGCAAATGGAGCTTGTTTATGTTATCGGCCCTCAGATGGTTCAAGATAAGCGGTTGCTGACTTAACTGAAACTCACATTGCTTGCTCGATTACTTATAAATGTGTAAAAACATGAGAATGGGTGTTTGTTAGATAGATAGATAGATAGATAGATAGATACTACTTTATTGATTCCTTCAGGAAAATTAAAATTCCAGCAGCAGTGTACAGAATTGAGATCAAATTTAAAAAGTAAATAATGGGAGTATGAATGCAAACAAAATGGAAACCTATTACAATAAGAATAAAAATAAAAAGCAACAATGAGGAAAAAAAATACAACAGTAAAATAAGAATATAACAAGAGAAACTAGGCAGTAGTGACCATGTTATGAAAAAGTATTGCACTGTTATAGTTTTGCATCCCCTGTCCTCCAAGTACCCCCCGTACTCCCAGGAGAGGTGCTGTACAGTCTAATAGCGTTTGGGACAAAGGAATTTTTGTTGACATATATTTTCTTCATTTGGGCATATTTTTTGTTTAGTTTGAATCCTGCATATTTTATGTAACTAGCAGATCAAAGACAAATACAAATAAATAATACAAAAATAGATAATGAATGGGTGCATGGTGTTACTTGCTGTTTTAGAATCATGGCTCATACTGCCATGCTTTTATTTTGAAGCTTTATTTGCACTGAATAGGAATTCACTTTTCCTTTTGATGCTATTTAATTAGACCGTAGGTATGTGTGTAGTAATGCTGTTTAGTCACAATAAGGGAAGTTGACAATACTTCAACACATGTCAACATGAGCGGGATGTTTTTTTTTCTATAAAAAAAAAAAAACCCTCCGGTGGTCTCAAAATGTATGTTGACAGAAGCTTTGGACCATCACAGTCAACGTCGACTAAAGCAGGCACCTTTTAGTAGTTAAAACAACACTGTGGATGAAGTCTTGATGACGTCAACCAGCTCCACTGCACCTAAAACTTTTGTCTGGAAGATCAATTCTTCCTGCTAAAATCGTCAAAACTGACCTTTGCGTAACAGAAGTACTTTTTTGCCTGCCGTGTCTTCACTTTTTATAGCTGAACCAGACACGTTGCTGAACAAAGCGAGCTGCAGGCGAAGTGGAATCGTCATCTTGTGTTCCCCCCGTCTTCCTAAAGGCGTTATAAATAGTGCCAGCTTCTCCAAATCACCTGAAAAATTAGTCCAAGGACAAGGATTAGCGTCGGGAGAGGCGTGGTTGTCCGCTGTTGAGAAACGATGCAACTTGCAAAAATTTGAGATTAATGGATCTCAGATGGCTTTTAATTAGCGCAGCTGTGCTCATTAATTATCTGTCTGCAACACAAATATTTTTATATTCGCTTCTGTGTTGATTTATTTGATTTTGTTTGCCGCTTGATTTAGACAAATGGGTCCTTGTTTCAGATTGTGCCGACACTGTATGGAACAGCGGGACAATGTCCTCACTTGCTCCTCGCTTTGGTTCGTTATTGACGTTCGGCGGCAGTCGCCTGAGAATAATCGGACAAATTTGGGCCCCGAGTCATCCCTCCCTAACGTTTGCTTTTTTTATGGTGAACCAGCAAAAACTGTACTTGTAAGACCTTTGATCCCAGCAACATCCGCCAACTGTACTAAATAGTTTTCTTGCTTCAACATCCCAAAACAAGTCTAGGAGATGAATCCTATGTAAACCCTCACTTTGAAAACCAATTCAAAATTAGATTTCATAATAAAAACATGTCTTCTAAAATAAAATATTAAAAATAATAATGGTAATGCATAATATCACTGTGGAATGGCTAAAACTGAGACAATTAAAATCCCTGAAAGTTTGATCACTTCAAAATTTTGACCATTGAAATGTAATCTTTGCTGTGTCAGCCATCTTTGATCAGATGTTTGAAATAATATTTTTTAGAGTACAGTAATACCTCAACTTATAAGCCTAATGATTCTATAACAAAGCTCTTAACTCAAAACGCACGTATCTCAAATCAACTCATGCTTGCCAACCTTGAGACCTCCGAATTCGGGAGATATTGATTGATTGATTGATACTTTTATTAGTAGATTGCACAGTACAGTACATATTCCGTACAATTGACCACTAAATGGTAACACCCGAATAAGTTTTTCAACTTGTTTAAGTCGGGGTCCACGTTAATCAATTCATGGTACAAATATATACTATCAACATAATACAGTCATCACACAAGTTAATCATCATAGTATGTACATTGAATTATTTACATTATTTACAATCCGGGGGGTGGGATGAGGAGCTTTGGTTGATATCAGAACTTCAGTCATCAACAATTGCATCAACAGAGAAATGTAGACATTGAAACAGTGTAGGTCTTACAGTAGGATATGTACAGCCAGCAGAGAACATAGTGAGTTCAGATAGCATAAGAACAAGTATATAAATTAGAAGTACATTTGAGTTGTTTATAATCCGGGGTGATGGGATTTGAATGGAGGAGGGTATTAGTAAAGTGTTGAAGTTGCCTGGAGGTGTTGTTTTAGAGCGGTTTTGAAGGAATATAGAGATGCACTTACTTTTATACCTGTTGGGAGTGCATTCCACATTGATGTGGCATAGAAAGAGAATGAGTTAAGACCTTTGTTAGATCGAAATCTGGGTTTAACGTGGTTTGTGGAGCTCCCCCTGGTGTTGTGGTTATGGCGGTCATTTACATTAAGGAAATAGTTTGACATGTACTTCGGTATCAAGGAGGTGTAGCGGATTTTATAGACTAGGCTCAGTGCAAGTTGTTTTACTCTGTCCTCCACCCTGAGCCAGCCCACTTTGGAGAAGTGGGTTGGATTGAGGTGTGATCTGGGGTGGAGGTCTAAAAGTAACCGGATTAGCTTATTCTGGGATGCTTGGAGTCTAGATTTGAGGGTTTTGGAGGTGCTGGGGTCACAGGAGGTGCAAGCGTAATCAAAGAAGGGTTGAATGAGAGTTCCCGCTAGAATCCTCAAGGTGCTTTTGTTGACCAGAGAGGAGATTCTGTAGAGGAATCTCGTTCTTTGGTTGACCTTTTTTAATCACCTTGGTTGCCATTTTATCACAGGAAAGATTAGCCTCTAGAATGGAACCTAGGTAGGTGATCTCATCCTTCCTGGTGATAACAATGTCACCCACTTTTATAGTGAAGTCACTGACCTTCTTAAGTTTGATATGGGACCCAAATAGGATGGATTCCGTTTTACCTAAGTGTATGGATAGCTTGTTGTCAGCGAGCCAGGTGCAAATATTGAGGAGTTCAGCACTGAGGATTTGTTCCACCTGTGACTTGTCCTTGCCGGATACCAGCAGGGCCGAGTCATCCGCAAACAGGAACAATTCACAGTCGCACGCTGATGGCATGTCATTTACGTATATTAGGAACAGTAAAGGTCCTTGTATACTCCCCTGAGGGACTCCACAGCTTACTGAGAGGGGAGGGGACATGGTGCCGTTCACCTCTACCACCTGTTTCCTCCCCTCCAAGTAAGATTGCATCCAGCTTGATGAGGTTTCGTCGAATCCGATTGCTCGGAGCTTATCCAACAGTATAGCGTGGTTAACGGTGTCAAAGGCCTTCTGAATGTCCAGCATGACCATGCCGCAGTATTTGCCGGCGTCCACCTCATGTTTGATGTGGTCGGTCAGATAGAGAAGGCATGTGTCAGTGGAGTGGTTAGTTCTGAAGCCGGATTGGAATTTGTACATTAGTTTATTAGTAGCAAGGTATCTATCAACCTGTTCATAAACTATTTTTTTCATTACTTTCGAAATGGAACTGAGAATAGAAACAGGTAGGTAGTTACCAGGTTCTAATTTGCTTCCTTTTTTATAAAGGGGGGTTACTCTAGCTATCTTGAAATCCTAGTGGAGATAGTGGAGGGGGACAGAGGTTGGGGTGCCCCAAGGCAGTATACTAGGACTTCTACTGTTCCTAATGTACGCAAATGAGATGCCATCAGCATGCGACTGTGAATTGTTCCTGTTTGCAGATAACTCGGCCCTGCTGGTATCCGACAAGGACAAGTCACAGGTGGAACAAATCCTCGGTGCTGAACTCCTTAATATTTGCACCTGGGTCGCTGACAACAAGCTATCCATACACTTAGGTAAAATGGAATCCATCCTATTTGGGTCCCATATCAACCTTAAGAAAGTCAGTGACTTCACTATAAAAGTGGGTGACATTGTTATCACCAGGAAAGATGAGATCACCTACCTAAGTTCCATTCTAGAGGCTAATCTTTCCTGTGATAAAATGGCAACCAAGGTAATCAAAAAGGTCAACCAAAGAACGAGATTCCTCTACAGAATCTACTCTCTGGTCAACAAAAGCACCTTAAAGATTCTAGCGGTAACTCTCATTCAACCCTTTTTCGATTACGCTTGCTCATCCTGGGACCCCAGCACCTCCAAAACCCTCAAATCTAGACTCCAAACATCCCAGAACAAGCTAGTCCAGTTACTTCTAGACCTCCACCCCAGATCACACCTTACTCCAACCAACTTCTCAGGGTGGAGGACAGAGTAAAACAACTCGCACTGAGCCTAGTTTATAAAATCCGCTACACCTCCCTGTTACCGAAGTACATGTCAAACTATTTCCTTGTAAATAACCATAACCACAACACCAGGGGGAGCTCCACAAACTACATAAAACCCAGATTCTGATCTAACTAAGGTCTTAAGTCATTCTCTTTCTATGCCACATCAATGTGGAATGCACTCCCAACAGGTGTAAAAGTAAATGCATCTCTATCCTCCTTCAAAACTGCTCTAAAAAAACACCTCCAGGCAACTTCAACCCTTTACTAATACCCCTCCTCCCATTCACATCCCATCTCCCCGGATTGTAAATAACCTAATGTAAATAATCAAATGTATTTCTAAAGTATATACTTGTTCTTATGCTATCTGAACTCACTATGTTCTCTGCTTGCTCTACATATCCTACTAAGTAAGACTTACACTGTTTCAATGTCCATTTCTCTGTTGATGCAATTGTTGATGACTGAAGTACTGATACCAACTAAAGCTCCTCATCCATACCCCCCAATTGTAAATAATAAAAATAATTCAGTGTATATACTGTGATGATTAACTTGTGTGATGACTGTATTATGCTCATAATACCATGGATTGATTAACGTGGACCCCGACTTAAACAAGTTGAAAAACGTATTCGGGTGTTACCATTTAGTGGTCAGTTGTACGGAATATGTACTGAACTGTGCAAACAACTACTAATAAAAGTTTCAACCAATCAATCAAAAGGGTCAGGGATAGTTGGGGGGTCTATATTGTAGTGTCCCGGAAGAGTTAGTGCTGCAAAGGGTGCTGGGTATTTGTTCTGTTGTGTTTATGTTTCACGGTGTGGATGTTCTCCCGAAATCTGTTTGTCATTCTTGTTTGGTGTGGGTTCACAGTGTGGCGCATATTTTTAACAGTGTTGAAGTTGTTTATACGACCACCCTCAGTGTGACCTGTATGGCTGTTGACTAAGTATTCCCTTGTGTGTGTGTGTGAAAATGTGACTGGGCCGGCACGCAAAGACAGTGCCCTTTAAAGCACGCCCCCAATATTGTTGTCTCGGTGGAAATCGGGAGAAATTCAATAGAATGGTCGTCCCGGGAGATTTTCGGTAAGGGCACTGAAATTTGGGAGTATTCCGGGAAAATCGTTAGGGTTGGCAAGTATGAAACAACATTGCTTATTAAAATAAATTGAAATATATTTAATTGGTGCCGGCTTCCTCCCACCTCCAAAGACATATTAGGGATAGGTACAGGAGCGTATCAAGTCGATACTACTATGATTATGTTGATAATCTAACGCGACAAGCGGTAGACGATGGATGGATGGTGCCCCTCATTCCAAAAAAGCACAACTTTAAATCAATCAACCAGTCACAATGTATTTACAGTATATAGCCCTTAATCACAAGTGCCTCAAAGAGCTTCTCAAATCACAATGACATTCCCTAATATGAATTCACTCCCAGACAAGGAAAAACTCCTAAAGCCCGAAATAGGGAAAAGAAGAAACCTCGGGAAAGGGGCACAAATGTGGGGACCTTCTCCTGGGTGACTGGTTGCAATGGATGCCGAGTAAGTACAGCTATTGAATTATTACTAAGTTACTGACAGTTTGAGAGTCCTGAGAATCATGAAGCCAGCAGAGGGTTGCCGGGGGAACTTCTTGCATGTAGAAAAGTCGACAACGCTACAGTATTTTAATTAAGTAATACAATAATAATCCCAGGAATGTAAGTTCATACGACTTCTTTGTTTGTCTTGTCTTTATCGCACATAATGTCATTCACCCACACAACAGCTCTCATGTGTGTCTACCCTTTTTCCCGGCAAAACTCGAACACCTACTTCCTATGAACAACGTCACTTCCCTATCTCTCCCGGAAGTCCCGCCCCCCAGCCAAAGTCATTGGCTAACACCCCGTAGCCAGCCTCTACATCACCCCCCCACCCCTTTTACAAAAAGTCCTCACCCTCGAGGACTGACCCGTAAGGCCACATTTGGTAACATCACAGCAGCATGTAAATCAGAGCAACCCATTAGTGCAAACAAAACAGTGGAGACAACGTAATCTTTACAGCAAACAAAACCGGGTTAACAAACCTCCCCCTACCCTTATGTTCCTTCAGTCTAAGGACACCACAAAATCTTGCAGGCGGCCCGGAGGCCACTTTTTCCACCTTGGCCGCGACCTTCCAGTCCCCAGGAGTGGGACAACTGGGTCAGGTGAGCCAGTCATCGGGAGGGAGCTGGAGGTGCCGGGGGACAAGATGGGTGGGGGAATTAGTTCCCCCTGGGGCGTAAGCGGGGAATTGGGAAAGGGCTGGGCGGGAGAGGTCCCCTGTGTATCCGAGGCAGGAGAAGGGGATCTCCCGTTAAGGGGCGAGTCTGTCTCTGTGAAGGGCCACCTTCCTTCCTTGGGGGAGCAGCTGGACACAATACACAACCTCTCCCAGCTTCTGGAGTATCCTACAGAGCCCTGAGCATTTGCTGTCCAGCTTGGGACTGCGGCCCTTCTTCCGAATTGGGTTGTAAAGCCAGACCAATTCGCCTGGCGTGAAGTCCCTCCCTCGGGTCGTCACGTCATAGTAGCGCTTTTGTTTCACAAACTGTGGGCCGAGTCCAGCCAGTCCTGTTATTTCCTGGCATTCTCTGGCCCTGCAAAGAAGGCCGGGGCATCAGGTGGGCGGCCAAAGGCCAGCTCTGCTGGGGTGTGCATCTCTCTCTCTAGCATTAGAAATGCCAGTGTGCATCCTGTGGATTCCTGGACAGCAGAGCGACACGCCATCAGCACCAGTGGTAGGTGTTTGTCCCAGTCATGATGGTGGCGGGAGGTGACAATGGCAAGCTGTTCTCCCAGGTTGCGGTGGAACCGCTCCACCAACCCATCACTCTGAGGGTGCAATGGGGTTAGTGCAAGTTTTTTGGATGGCCAGGCGCTCGCACAAGGCTGCAAACACCCGGGACTCAAAGTTTGTGCCTCGGTCACTGTGCAGAGATGCCATGATGCCAAACCGACTTATCATGCCCTCTACCAAGGCATCAGCAATGGTGTCTGCCTCCCGGTTGGAAATGGCGTATGCCTCTGGCCACTTAGTGATTTAGTCTATGGCGTAAAGGACATAGCGGTTCCCCCTTGTCAGACCATGAGTACAGTCCTGTAATGTCAATTCCCACCCTGTCCATGGGGCACCCTACTGGGAACTGGTGGAGCGGTTCATGTGAGCGCCCAAGGGGGCCTTTGCGGGCAACGCAGGGGTCACAGCCGCGGAAGAAGTCTTCCACATCTCTCTTCTGCGTCTGTGTCCACCAGTCCCACGGTACGCACCCCCTGGACAGAGACAGCAACATGGAAGGAGGCCCCTCCTCAATTGGTACCTGGCCGCAGAATATCCATCCATCCATTTTCTACCGCTTATTCCCTTTTGGGGTCGCGGGGGGCGCTGGCGCCTATCTCAGCTACAATCGGGCGGCAGGCGGGGTACACCCTGGACAAGTCGCCACCTCATCGCAGGGCCAACACAGATAGACAGACAACATTCACACTCACATTCACACACTAGGGCCAATTTAGTGTTGCCAATCAACCTATCCCCAGGGGAATGTCTTTGGAAGTGGGAGGAAGCCGGAGTACCCGGAGGGAACCCACGCATTCACGGGGAGGACATAGAAACTCCACACAGAAAGATCCCGAGCCTGGATTTGAACCCAGGACTGCAGGACCTTCGTATTGTGAGGCAGACGCACTAACCCCTCTTCCCACCGTGAAGCCCGGCCGCAGAATATTTTTTTATTAATAATTTTTTTATTTATTTATTTTTTTTAATTAAATCAACATGAAAAACACAAGATACACTTACAGTTAGTGCACCAACCCCAAAAACCTCCCTTTTTCATGCCCCCCCCCCCCCCCCCCCCCCCCCAAAAAAAGAATCACCACCCCCCATTCCCCTCCCCTGCCGGGCCGCGGGACCAATTATCAAGCGTTGACCGGTCCGCAGCTACAAAAAGGTTGGGGACTACTGCTGTAAAGCACCGTGTGCACCATTGGGGACGGCGTGGTGAAGTTGGGAGTGTGGCCGTGCCAGCAACCTGAGGGTTCCTGGTTCGATCCCCACCTTCCACCAACCTATTTACATCCGTTGTGTCCTTGAGTAAGACACTTCACCCTTGCTCCTGATGGGTCGTGGTTAGGGCCTTGCATGGCAGCTACGGACATCAGTGTGAATGTGTGTTAATGGGTGAATGTGGAAATAGTGCCAGAGCGCTTTGAGTACCTTGAAGGTATACAAGCGATATACAAGTATAAGCCATTGGAAGGTGCTATACAAATAAACCTTGATTGATTGATTTTGCTTCAGTATGACGCAGTTGCAGTGATTCGCTTATATTAAGTAGCCAACAGTCATGTTTTTGATGATTTATTTTATTCAATGAATATCATCCACTTCTTCTCAGTACTGTCCTCCACATTCACTTTCTTCTGTCAGTTGGAAAATCAAAGTTATGTCCATCTTTAATCTCTAGCTATAAACTAATGCTTGTGAGTAACATGTTTCCAGGGGATCTTACTGGGTTCACTGTAACATTCGCTATGCCAACGAATGGCGGGGATGCTTGTAACTCAAATTTTTGCTTTCAACTTTAAAGGCCTACTGAAATGAGATTTTCTTATTCAAACGGGGATAGCAGGTCCATTTTATGTGTCATACTTGATCATTTCGGGGTATTGCCATATTTTTTCTGAAATAATTTAGTAGATAACATCTTTTGGTGCTGAGAAAAAAGTCCTGCCTTTACCGGAAGTCGCAGACGATGCCGTCACATGTTTGATGGCTCCTCACATATTCACATTGATTTTAATGGGAGCCTCCAACAAAAAGAAAAGAAAAAAGAAAGTTTAAAAAAAAAAGACACGATTGCATTCGGACGGGTTCCGATGTTTTTAGGCACATTTACTAAGATAATTCTGGGAAATCCCTTATCTTTTTATTGTGTTGCTAGTGTTTTAGTGAGTTTAACAGTACCTGATAGTCGGAGGTGTGTCTCCACGGCTGTCTTGACGCCAGTGTCTCAGGGGAGTCGACGGCAGCTATGGACGGCACAAGCTCAGTTGATCTCCGGTAAGAAGCGACTTTTTACCACAATTTTCTCACCGAAACCTGCTGGTTGACATTCGGTCGGGATCCATGTTGGCTTGACCGCGCTCTGATCCATAGTAAAGTTTCACCTCCAGGAATTTTAAACAAGGAATCACTGTGTGTTTGTGTGGCAAAAGGCTAAAACGTCCCAACTCCATCTTTCTACTTTGACTTCTACAATATTAATTGAACAAATTGCAAAATATTCATCAACACCGATCTCCCAAATACTGTGTAATTATGCTGTTAAAGCAGACGACTTTTAGCTGTGTGTGTGTGCAGCGCTCATATTTCCTAAAAACCTGTGACGTCTTGCGTACACGTCATCATTACACAACGTTTTCAAGACGAAACTCCCGGGAAATTTAAAATTGCAATTTAGTAATCTAAAAAGGCCGTATTGGCATGTGTTGCAATGTTAATATTTCATCATTGATATATAAACTATCAGACTGCGTGGTGGGTAGTAGTGGGTTTCAGTAGGCCTTTAAGCATAACAAATATTCAGGAGACGGCTCTCATCTCTCATCTTAAGTTGAGCTACCACTGTATCTTCAAATACAAATCTCTGAAAATCTGAACAAAATTATCTGGACAAAGTTTGTTTGTATAATGTCTGTTATTTTATTTATTGAAGTACTCAATTTGATTTTCCTTTTTTCAAGCCAATTAAAATGGTTTTCTGCTTCTCGATAAATATTCCACTTATCTCCGTTTGTCATTAACTGGCTCCTTGTACTTTCTCTGGTCTCAACCTCACAGTACACTTCTTTGAAACTCTCATACGACGGCAAGGACAGAAATTAAAATTTCATTATTTACTGCAGCCGCCTTTTTTCGGCAAGGCAATTAGCATGGTGTGCGCCGCATGGCCCAGGGATATTTATTGCTGGGGCCTCTCCTCGCTTTCTTGTCCTGTCGCTTTCATCCTGTTTAGCTGCGTTAGCGATGCTCATTAGAGTCTCGTTGGACAATTTAGTCCAACATGTGAACTTGAGATTGGACGTTAAAGCGATAAATCATGGACTGATTGGCTGTCGGCACATTTAAAGGGCCAGTGTGTAAAGTATCCTCACATTTATTAAAAAAAAAAAAATTGGCACTGTTGGCTTTTGTAAGTACACTATAACATGATTAAAATGGAAGTGTTAGTTAAGCCCAAGAGGTACGATAAACGTAAGAAAAAAATATTAAAGTAAAATATTATTAAAGCTTGTATCTGGAAAAAATTGTATGGTTAATAAGCATTGCCCTTTGAAAATAATTAAAATCAATTCAATCAGTACTTGTCACCCCACATAACGACACAATTTTAACATGTGAATGAAAAGAAAAACACACTTTTAGATAAGAAATAATGTATGAAAAACAATACAATGGACAACAACTACTGTAGTTTTATGAAGTAATGTAATGTACAGCATTTACTTTGGAGAGCGGACTTCTACAGCAGTGGTTGTCAACCTTTTTTCAGTGATGTACCCCCTGTGAACATTTTTTTTTAATTCAAGTACCCCCTAATCAGAGCACTTTTGGGTGAAAAAAAGAGATAACGAAGTAAAATACAGCACTATGTCATCAGTTTGTAATTTATTAAATTGTATAACAGTGCAAAATATTGCTCATTTGTAGTGGTGTTTCTTGAACTATTTGGAAAAAAAGATATAAAAATAACTAAAAACTTGTTGAAAAACATCCAAGTGATTCAATTATAAATAAATATTTCTACACATAATAGTAATCATCAACTTAATCTTTGGGGATTTTAATAGAGAAACATCCAGATTCATGAACTTAATACTAAACTTGTCTTTACAAAAAATAAATCTTTAACATCAATATTTATGGAACATGTCCACAAAAAAACTGACTGTCAACACTGAAAAGTGCATTGTTGTATTTTTTGTCACAGTTTATGAACTTGCATTCATATTTTGTTGAAGTATTATTCAATTAATATATTTGTAAAGGATTTTTGAATTTTTGCTATTTTTAGAATATTTTTTTTAAATCTCATGTACCCCTTGGCATACCTTCAAGTACCCTCAAGGGTACACGTACCCTCATTTGAGAACCACTGTTCTACAGTAACTCTTCGGAGCTGCTTCTCCGTCAAACACAACATCAGCAGTTTCTCCGTATGTTGATATTAGATTTCTGCCGTTTGGATATCATTGTAGTATATATATATATATATATATATATGTATATATGTGTGTGTGTGTGTGTGTTGTGTATATATGTAAGTGTGTGTTTTTAAATGTATTACAGGTGCTGTTCATATTATTAGAATATCATGAAAAAGTTGATTTATTTCAGTAATTATATTCAGAACGTGAAACTTACATATTTTATCAATTCATTACACACATAGTGATATATTTGAAATGTTTATTTCTTTAAATTTTGATGATTAGTACTGACAATTACTGAAAATCCCAAATTCAGTATCTCTCAAAATTAGAATATTAGTTACGACTAGTACCAAAAAATATTTTTTAGAAATGTGGGCCAACTGAAAAGTATGAACATGGAAAGTTTCAGCATGTACGGCAATCAATACTTAGTTGCAGCTCCTTTTGCCTGAATTGCTGCAGCAATACGGCGTGGCATGGAGTCGACCTGTCTCTTGCGCTCCTCAGGTGTTATGAGAGCCCAGGTTGCTTTAATAGTGGCCTTCAGCTCTTCAGCATTGTTGGGTCTGGCATCTCGCATCTTCCGCTTCACAATACCCCATAGGTTTTCTATGGGGTTAAGGTCAGGTGAGTTTGCAGGCCAATCAAGAACAGGGATACCATGGTCCCTTAAACCAGGTACTGGTAGATTTGGCACTGTGTGCAGGTGCCAAGTCATGTTGGAAAATGAAATCTTCACCTCCATAAAATTGGTCCGCGGCAGGCAGCATAAAGTGTTCTAAAACTTCCTGGTAGACTGCTGCATTGACCCTAGACCTCAGGAAACACAGTGGACCAACACCAGCAGATGACATGGCACCCCAGACCATTTCCGATTGTGGAAATTTGACACTGGACTTCAGGCAACGTGGATTCTGTGCCTCTCCTGTCTTCCTCCAGATTCTGGGACCTTGATTTCCAAAGGAGATACAAAATTTACTTTCATCTGAAAACATAACTTTGGACCACTCAGTAGCAGTCCAGTCCTTTTTTTCTTAAGCCCAGGCGAGACGCTTTTGACGTTGCCTATTTCAAGAGTGGCTTTACACAAGGAATGCGACAGCTGAAGCCCATATCTTGCATACATCGGTGTGTGGTGGTTCTTGAAGCACTGACTCCAGCTGCAGTCCACTCTTTGTGGATCTCCCCCACATTTTTGAATCGGTTTTGTTTGACAATCCTCTCCAGGACGCGGTTATCCCTCTTGCTTGTACACTTTTATCTACCACATCTTTGTCTTCCTTTCGCCTCTATTAATGTGCTTGGACACAGAGCTCTGGGAACATCCAACCTCTTTGGAAATGACCTGTTGTGTCTTGCCCTCCTTTAAAGTATCAATGGTCATCTTTTGGACAGTTGTCAAGTCAGCAGTCTTCCCCATGATTGTGTGTCATACAGAATCAAAACGAGAGACCATTTAAAGGCTTTTCCAGGTGTTTTGAGTTAGTTAGCTAATTAGAGTGTGGCACCAGGTGTCTTCAATATCCGACCTTTTCACCATATTCTAATTTTCTGAAATGTTGAATTTAGGGTTTTCATTGGTTGTCAGCTATAATCATCTCCTTTTTGGCAAAAACACTTGAAATGTATCAGTCTGTTTGGAATGAATATATACATTCTACAAGTTTGACTTTCTAAATGGAATTAATGAAATAAATCAACTTTTTCTTGATATTTTAATAATATGACCAGCACCTGTGTGTATATATAGATAATATATACAGCATCTACGCAGCAACCATTGAATTATATTATATATATTATTGTATTATATATTGTATATGTATAGGGGTGGGACCTAATAAGTTTACTTCTTCCCACTCCCTTTTGAGCCAATCTTGACATCTACAAAAGATTAGTCACATGTAATGTTTTCAATGTAGGTGTAAAAATAATGTATATATATATTTCTTTTGTATTTTATGTCATTCTTTTGTTTTGTTTGCATGGCTCAAAATAAACCATTCATTCATTCATTCATTCATTCATAGTATCCTTGCTGTCTTGTTCAGTATGGTTCGGACTAGCAATATTACACTCCAAATATTTAACCAAGTCAACTACACGCTAAGTCATGTTTTTGATGATTGCACTGTCCTTCACACTCACTGCCTTTTTTAAAAAACAAAAACAAAAGTTATGTCAATCTTTGGCTCTAAGCTAAAGCTTATCTAACAAAGTCTACTGTGGAATTCGCTTATAACTAGGATTGTAGGTTATACCGGAGGAAATAAGGTGTCGCGGTACTAATTAATTAAAAATGGTACTATACCGCCTTTGAATAAATACGTGTACTTTTTTTTCTATCCGCATGCTACCCTGCAGTGGTGACATACAGAGCGCAGGAGCATGTTGAGTGTGTTAGCATGCACACACTCACAGAGCGCACAAGCAGAAATAGTTTGGAGAGAAAAAATGGCAAATAAAGGCAATTTTGCTGGTGAACAGAAGGTTTGATGCGCAATGTGGAGGTATTTGGGCTTCAAAACTATCAATCAGGGTGACGCTTTAAACACGGAAGCGACACACTACTTTAAAACATGCCTCACCAAAGGTGACATTAAAGTAATACCACCTTTGCTTCAAACTGAGGTAAAAATGTAAATACAATCCAGACGTGTGTCATGTTTGTCACACCTGGGTGAAGTATTGTCTGGGTTTTGTTTGGTTTCATGTTGTCTTGTCATTTCCTGTTTTATTTTGAAAGGTTAACTCTCCCTCTCGTTTCAGGTCACTTGCCCTCCCTCCTGTTTCACTGGTCTGATGTCTCTCCTGATTGCCTGATTGTGCCCACCTGTGTCACCCTCCCTCATGTGTATAAATGTCTGGTCTTCCTCTTGTCTTGTGCCAGAGTATATCGTCTCGCTACGTGCCTCCAGCCTTGTCCACAGCCTTGAACCAAGTTTTGCTAAGTATTGCCTTGCCTTATTTATTGATTTCTTTGTTTCCTCTGAGAAAGAGTGATTTTGTTTGTTAAAGTTTTTTGGTCAAGAATTTTGTGTCTAATTTCAGTGTTTTGCCTTCTTTTTTTTCCCCTCCTCTTGGAGCGCTTTAGTTTGTAGTTTTCTCAGCTTTTTATTGCGCACTTTCTGTTAAAAAGTTCTTGTCTCCTCTGCGTGAGTGATTTACCTTTTTTTAGCTAATCATAGATTGTTGTTCTTTTGTTAGAAGATTTGTGTGTAATTTTGCTATTGCCTTTTTCCTCCCTATGGAGTGATTTTCTGTTTATTGCGTTTTGCCCATTTCTTTATCATAGATTCCATAGCCGCTTTGCTTTAATCACTCTGTTCAAAGAGATTTTAAAGAAAACTTAAATAAAGCCTGTGTCAATTGTCCCCTTTCTGCACCTGAGTCCTCATTCTCGCCAAGGTTTAACAGTATACTCTGGCCAGTATGGACTCAGCAGAGGCAAAACAACTGACGGAAATTCTGCGCACCCAGGAATCACGACTCGCCCGACAGGAGGAGTTTCAGACGGCAATGGCAACAAACATGGGTCACCTTTCCTCCCAGCTACAGGGGCTGCATGAGCAGTTTGCTCGACCGGTTCCGGCCTCCAAGCCCCCCATGCCACCCATTGCTCCCACTCTGTCTTCACCTCCTCCTGGAGCCGGATGCAAGCTGGCCCCTCCGGCGCCATACTCTGGCGCCCCCGGTTTGTGCAAAACCTTTTTGATTGACTGTGCTATTCCTTACGAATTGATGCCCCATGCATTTCCCACTGACCGTTCCAAGATTGCTTTTATGATTTCCCATCTTACGGATAGAGCCAAGGCGTGGGCTTCTGCCGAATGGGGGCGGAACTCGTCACTCTGCCACTCGTTTACAGACTTTCAAGCTGCTCTAACAAGAACTTTTGACCCGGTGTCCTCCAGCAGAGAAAAGGCACAAGAACTAAGCAGTTTAAAGCAGGGCAGCGGTTCCGTGTGCGACTATGCCATCCGCTTCCGCACGCTGGCAGCTGAAAGTGGGTGGGACGACATGGCGCTTTATGATGTTTTTCTTAAGGGGCTCGGAACTTCCATACAGGACCTCCTCATTCCCCTGGACCTACCCGATAACCTTGATGCCCTCATCGCGCTAGCCATCAGGACGGACAACCGACTTGCCCAGCTTAAACGACAGCGAGGTGAAGGATCGGAAGCTTCAGGAAGAACCACCCGTCCTTTCGCACCTAGCTGGTTGACGACTCGGCGCACAATCAAGGAGCTACATCCTCACCTGCGCACAAATGGGGAGGAGGAACCCATGCAGCTGGGGAGAGCCCGACTGACCCCAGAGGAGCGACGCAAGCGGCTGATGGAGAGAAGATGCTTTTACTGTGGAGAGGGCGGCCATCTTGTCGTTTCGTGTCCAACCAAGGGGTCCCAGGCGGTGAGTCATGTTCCGGCTGTTCCTCAGATACCACGTATTCTTACCAAGATCACAATAACCCATCACACGACCACAATGCTAGAGGCGCTAATAGACTCTGGGGCAGATGAGAGCCTGATGGACTGGAGTTTAGCTAGGAGACTAGGACTCAAGTCAGAACCACTAGCTAATCCCATTAGGGCCCATTCTCTAAATGGAAAGGAGCTTTTCACCATCACACACATCAGTGAACCTTTCCAGATGAACATAGACGGCCACCAGGAACAAATTTGTCCATACCTGATTATTTCCCCCTCTCATTCGTTAATCTTGGGGTATCCATGGCTGTACCAGCATAACCCTCGTGTTGACTGGAAAACAGGGAAGATCAGTTTATGGGGAAGGGACTGTACCCATAAATGTAATTTTTCCACTGTCCAAAAGAAAAATGTCAAGGAAATTAATCTTTTTTCTGCCAATCCTGCCACAGACTCAGAATTCCCGGACTTGAATTCTGTCCCTTCGTGTTACTACCACCTCCGTCAAGTCTTCAGCAAGACTAAGGCTATGTCACTTCCACCCCACCGTTCCTACGACTGTGCCATTGAGTTACTGCCCGGGGCCACTATTCCCATGGGGCGCCTGTACTCTGTCTCTGGTCCAGAAAGAGCAGCCATGAATGATTATATCTCGGAATCATTGAAAGCTGGCTTGATCCGTCCATCGTCATCACCAGCAGGAGCAGGGTTCTTCTTTGTGAAGAAGAAAGACAGCTCGTTAAGACCTTGCATTGATTACAGCCCACTCAACGACATTACTATCAAGAACCGTTACCCTCTTCCCCTCATGTCTTCTGTCTTCGACCAACTCCAACAGGCCAAAATATTCACCAAACTGGACCTACGCAACGCTTACCATCTGGTCCGAATAAGAGAGGGAGACGAGTGGAAGACCGGATTCAACACACCCAGCGGCCACTATGAATACAGGGTCATGACCTTTGGACTCACCAACGCCCCCGCCGTGTTCCAAGCAATGATCAATGAAGTTCTAAGAGACTTCCTGGACCATTTTGTGTACGTCTACCTTGACGATATATTGATTTATTCTCCTGATAGTTACACTCACCAAGTCCACGTAACTCAGGTCTTAAAGAGACTCTTGGACAATGACTTGTATTTTAAAGCTGAAAAGCGTGTTTTTCATGCCGACACTGTCTCCTTCCTGGGCTTCATTGTAGCTCCTGGAAGAGTGCAGATGGATCCGGCTAAAGTGAGCGCTGTGGCCAATTGGCCTACCCCTGACAACCGCAAGAAGGTTCAGCAATTTTGGGGTTTTGCTAACTTTTACGGGCGGTTTGTCAGAAGCTTCAGCGCAATAGCTGCTCCTCTCCATGCTCTCACCTCTCCCCAGGTACGGTTCCACTGGTCTCCAGAGGCAGAGAGGGCCTTCCAGACACTCAAGCACCGCTACACCTCAGCGCCCATCCTCACCATTCCGGACCCGCAGCGCCAGTTCGTCGTGGAGGTGGACGCTTCTAATGAAGGAGTTGGAGCGGTCCTGTCTCAACGCTCTCATCAGGACGGCAAGATGCATCCCTGTGCCTTTCTCTCGCGGCGGCTGTCCAAAGCTGAAAGAAACTATGATGTTGGCAATCGTGAGTTGCTGGCGGTAAAGCTCGCCTTGGAGGAATGGCGGCATTGGCTTGAGGGGGCCGAACACCCATTCATCGTCTGGACTGATCACAAAAATCTGGAATACATCAAGAAGGCTAAGGGACTCAATTCTCGCCAGGCCAGGTGGGCGCTTTTTTTTAATCGCTTTTCCTTTTCGCTCTCCTACAGGCCGGGGTCCCGCAACGTCAAGCCAGATGCCCTGTCACGACTATTCGACCCGGAGCCAAAGGCCAAGCAACCTGAGACCATCCTTCCACTGAACTGTGTGTTAGGAGCGGTAACTTGGCCAATAGAAACTGAGGTAAAGCAAGCTAACGGTGTGGCCTCGCCACCTAGGGGATGTCCTGATAATCGATTTGTTTGTCCCCATTGAGCTGCGTCCCCGGGTGATTCATTGGGCCCACACCTCGCTGCTTTCATGTCATCCGGGAGTTAAAAGAACTGTGTTTGTGATCTCCCGGCGGTTCTGGTGGCCAGCCATGGAGACGGATGTCTGGGAGTACGTAGAGGCGTGTTCGGTCTGTGCCAGGAACAAGACTTCTTCCAGGCCTCGCATGGGACTTCTCCAGCCACTCCCCATCCCCTCCAGACCATGGTCAAACATCGCGATGGACTTCGTTACTGGGCTCCCGGTCTCACAAGGTAACACCACCGTTCTCACCGTGGTCGACAGATTCTCCAAGATGGTCAGATTCATCGCTTTGCCTAAATTACCATCCGCTAAGGAGATGGCAGAGATTATGATGACAAATGTGTTCAGAGTTCATGGATTCCCCAAAGACATTGTTTCAGACCGGGGGCCCCAATTTGTATCACGATTCTGGAGGGAGTTCTGCCGACTCATTGGAGCCAAGGCCAGCCTAACATCTGGATATCATCCGGAAGCCAATGGCCAGACCGAACGACTAAACCAGCAGCTGGAAACCGGCCTCCGGTGCTTGGTCTGCCAGAACCCCTCCACATGGAGCAAGCACCTGGTCTGGGTAGAGTATGCGCACAATTCATTGCTTACATCAGCCACCGGCCTCTCTCCCTTTCATTGTGCTTTAGGGTACCAGCCCCCTCTCTTTCCAGAGAATGAGTTGGAAGTGTCGGTCCCATCCGCCCATGCCATGGTCAAACGTTGTCACCGTATCTGGGCAGCCGCCCGCCAGGTATTTAACAAACAAGCCATGAAGCGGGCGGCAGACCGCAAAAGAAGGCCTGCGCCCACCTACCAGCCTGGTCAGAAAGTCTGGCTATCAGCCAAAGACCTGCGCCTCAAGGTTTCATCAAAAAAACTGGCACCACGTTTTGTAGGCCCATTCCCAATCCACAAACTCGTTGGACCTGCAGCGGTGCGGCTTCGTCTTCCCCGATCCCTCCGCGTCCATCCCACCTTCCACGTCAGTCAGATCAAACCAGCCAAAGAAAGCACCATGGTCCCAACCACCACGTCCCCTCCACCACCCGAAATGATCGAAGGCGGACCAGTCTACAAGGTTAAACGCTTGTTGGCAGTACGCAACCGAGGCCGTGGCAGACAATTCCTGGTGGATTGGGAAGGATATGGACCTGAAGAGAGACAGTGGGTTCCATCCCGACACATTGTCGACCCCACTCTCATTAGGGACTTCGATAGACTCCACCCTGAGGTTCCTGGGCCGTCAGGAGCCGGCCTTAGACGGGAGGGTTCTGTCACTCCTGGGTGAAGTATTGTCTGGGTTTTGTTTGGTTTCATGTTGTCTTGTCATTTCCTGTTTTATTTTGAAAGGTTAACTCTCCCTCTCGTTTCAGGTCACTTGCCCTTCCTCCTGTTTCACTGGTCTGATGTTTCTCCTGATTGCCTGATTGTGCCCACCTGTGTCACCCTCCCTCATGTGTATAAATGTCTGGTCTTCCTCCTGTCTTGTGCCAGAGTATATCGTCTCGCTACGTGCCTCCAGCCTTGTCCACAGCCTTGAACCAAGTTTTGCTAAGTATTGCCTTGCCTTATTTATTGATTTCTTTGTTTCCTCTGAGAAAGAGTGATTTTGTTTGTTAAAGTTTTTTGGTCAAGAATTTTGTGTCTAATTTCAGTGTTTTGCCTTCTTTTTTTCCCCTCCTCTTGGAGCGCTTTAGTTTGTAGTTTTCTCAGATTGTTATAGCGCACTTTCTGTTAAAAAGTTATTGTCTCCTCTGCGTGAGTGATTTACCTTTTTTTAGCTAATCATAGATTGTTGTTCTTTTGTTAGAAGATTTGTGTGTAATTTTGCTATTGCCTTTTTCCTCCCTATGGAGTGATTTTCTGTTTATTGCGTTTTGCCCATTTCTTTATCATAGATTCCATAGCCGCTTTGCTTTAATCACTCTGTTCAAAGAGATTTCAAAGAAAACTTAAATAAAGCCTGTGTCAATTGTCCCCCTTCTGCACCTGAGTCCTCATTCTCGCCAAGGTTTAACAATGTTCGTGTTTGAAGGATGAGGCTGGATTGATAGCAAATGACTTACTTTAATAACTCACGTTCTCAACAACATACATGTGTATATCCGCAGTCTTGCTCTACCACATTATATGACACGGTAACCTGAATACTAACCAGTACTGCCCCCTAGCAGTCATAAGTGTAATCACATCTGATCATAACATCCCCCTTTTTTTTTAGAAGACAAAATGTATTGACATGACTTATCACATTAGCTGGGTCAGTTATTTTAAACAACTTCTCATTCATTCTAACCTTAACACATATGTGCAGTATGAACAATTTGAGATTGCTTAGGCTATCTCAAATCTGAGCCAATACTATTTATAACACTTTTACAACAATCAACATACATTTTGTGGAACATATTTAACATGCAAGTTGACTTTTATATACATATATATATTTTTTACAAGTTCAGTATATCAGGATTTTTGATTTCTCTTGTGGACTTTCTTAACTCAGGTTCGTTTGGGGTAGGTGTGCTACAGTCAGAGTTATAGTCTGTAACAGGTGTGGGTATTTCCTGAGATTGACCAACAGTCCCTTGAGGAGTCTTTAACAGACTGCGACGATTGCGTCTGAGAATTTGTCCATCATCAGTTCTCACTGTGTACGATCGTGGAGCAACTTCTTGTAGGACCGTTGCTTTTGTACTCCATCCATCAATATCCTCTATCCTGACTGTGTTGTTGGTAGTCAGTGGAGGAAGACGCTTTGTTGTTTTGTCATAGAATTACTTTTGCATCATCTTTTGTAGTCGTAGCTTATGTTCAATCTTTGAGGGATTATTTTTGCTGTATTTTGTTGTTTGAATGACTTGGCAAGGTTGTGCGTAGCTTCTTCATCAGCAGTTCTGCTGGTGATATACCGCACTGAAGAGGTGATGCTCTGTAGCTCAATAAAGCTAGATACAGATCCGAGTCACTGTCAGCTGCTTTCTTTAGAAGTTGTTTGAGAATGTGAACTCCTTTTTCCGCTTGACCATTTGATTGCGCATAATGTGGGCTTGATGTCACATGCTGGAAATTGTATTGCACTGCAAACTTCTGCCATTCTTTGCTGCTAAAGCATGGGCCGTTGTCGCTCACTACAGTGTGTGGGATGCCATGCCTGGCGAAGATAGATTTAGCATATGTTATTACACAAGTTGACGTTAAGCTTGCTAATAGCGCCATCTCAGGGAAGTTTGAGTAGTAATCCACTATTACTAAATAGTCTTTACCTCTGAAACAAGTCCATTCCTACTTTGTGCCATGGTGCAGTTGGCATCTCAGCAATCACCATTGGCTCTTTACTCTGTGTGTTCCTGTGTCTCTGGCATGTTTCACATTTATTTATGATTGTTTCAATGTCTTAAGTCCAGGCCGGAAAATCGACTCTCTCGCCCTCCTTTGGCATTTTTCAATGCCGAGATGACCTTCATGTATCCTGTGCAAAATGTCCATTCTCAAAGCCTGTGGAATAACAATTCTGCCCTTTTTCAACAGCAGACCATCCACAGTACTAAGCTCACCTCTGACGTGGTAAAATTGTGGACATGAGCCAGTCGGCCATCCCTCATCCATGTTTCTCATGACATGCTGTAGCTCGGCATCCGTTGTTGTAGCCTCAGCTATTTGTCTTGACTTTGTGTCTGACACTGGCAATGTAGCAGGCACCATGTTCACATGACACTGTATGTCCTCATCTGTTGCACTCACACTGTCGCCTGTAGTTGCTCTGGATAGGGCATCAGCAAGGACTAGGTTTTTACCTGGAGTATATATTAGTTCAAAATCCTACCTTTGCATCTTCATCTTTAGCCGTTGAATTCTCGGTGACATTTCATTCAAATTCTTTTTGATGATGGGAACCAGCGGTCTGTGATCAGTTTCAACTGTGAAGGATGGTAGGCCGTACACATAGCTATGAAACCGCTCTAAACCATATGCCAGTCCCAAACATTCTTTTTCGATCTGAGCGTATCGACATTCTGATTGTGTCATAGCTCGCGATGCATATGCTACCGGTTTCCAGTGCTCACCCTCAGCTTGGAGTAGAACGGCACCAATACCATCTTTGGAAGCATCTGTTGACACTTTTATCCTCTTTGTGTGGTCATAAAATGACAACACAGGAGCTGTAGTCAGTGTGTTCTTGAGTTTTTGCCACTCATGCTCATGTTTCACTGTCCATTTGAACTCACAGTCCCTGTGCAGAAGCTCTCGTATGCACGATGTTTTTGCTGTCAGATTAGGAATGAATTTACCTAAAAAATAGACCATCCCCATGATGCGTAACACACCGGTTTTGTCTGTGGGCCTTGGCATGTTCTGAATTGCACGTATTTTTTCTTGATCTGGTTGGACTCCGCGTGCAGACAGTTTGTCTCCAAGGAAAAGGATCTTTTTAACACCAAACTCACATTTACTCTTGTTGAGTTTTAGTCCATACCTTTGTATGTGTTCCATAACTCTGTTTAGTCTCTCATTGTGCTCTTGGGCTGTGGATCCCCATATGATGATGTCATCAATGTAGACTCGAACTCCATCCAAGCCCTCGATGATCTGCTCCATTGCTCTGTGAAATATTTCAGGTGCTGATTTTATTCCAAAAGGTAGTCTGAGAAAGCAGTGCCTGCCGAAAGGTGTATTGAAGGTACAGTACTTTGTGCTGCTTTCACTCAGTTTCAGCTGCCAGAAGCCTTGTGAGGCGTCAAGCTTTGTGAAGTAGCTGGCACCTGACATTTCACTGATGATCTCTTCACGTGTAGGTATTTGATAATGTTCACGCTTTATACTCTCATTTAGATCTTTAGGGTCCATACATATTCTCAACTCACCATTCTTTTTCTTCGTGATGACCATTGAGTTGACCCAGTCTGTAGGCTCATTAACCTTTTTGATCACTCCCAGCATGATTATTCTGTCAAGTTCTTTCTTTAGGCTGTCTTTCAGTGGGGCTGGAGCTCTGCGTGCTGCATGCACAACTGGTTGGGCATCTTCTTTCAATTGTATTTTATATGTGAAGGGCAAAACACCAAATCCCTTGAAAACATCTGAAAAGTTCTGTACAATTGTTTCCATAGAGTCATTTGTTGGGATAATGCTATACACTCTTTTCACAAGTGCCAGTTCTTCACAGGCTCTGTCACCCAGAAGTGATTCACGTCCCTCATTCACAACAAAGAAGCATAGGTAGTGCACTTTTCCTTTAACTGTGACACTCAACCTGCATGTGCCCAAACTTTTAATTGGTTGTCCATTGCAGTCTTTCAGTCCAGATTCCTTTCTTTTTATCTGTGTCTTGTTTTTCATTGCCTTTACATCACACATGCTTATGAGATTTGCTTTCGCACCCGTGTCCAATCTCATGGAGACTACAGTCCCATTTATCAATAGACAAGCTATCCATTTATCTTCTCCAGTGACGTCATTGGCTTGTTCACCTATTTGTTCACTTTCAAAATTTACCATACCAACAAAGAACGTGTCACTAAGATCAGACCTTTCAACTATGTTTACAGTTTTTCCTTTCTTCCCCTCTTTCCATTTGGAGAAGCACTGTTTAGCAAAATAATTATTTCCTTGGCAACCGGAGCATCGCTTACCAAACGCTGGACATTGTCTAGGCTTGTGCTGTGTGCCGCAACGCTTGCAGCTTGTCATCACGTCCTCCGACTGCCATGCAGGCCGGGTCTGTGTGCGCTGTCTCCGCTGATACGACACTGCTCCTACCGCTGTCGCTCTGCGCCGAGGCGACTGCAGACATCTCGCTGAACGTCCTCACGTGCTTTTGGGACGGTTCACTCGCCTGGCAGATCTTAATGGCTCCCGCCAGCGTCAACTCCATCTCTCGTAGTAGCCTCTCTCTGACCTTTTTATCCTCCACGCCGAAGACTATCTGGTCCCGGATCATGGAGTCCTTCAGCGTCGCGAAGTTGCAGGATTGCGCCTTTAGCCGCAAGTCCATCAGGAAGCTATCGAATGGCTAATGTTGCCGCTGCGTACGAGACCGAAACACGTATCTCTCGTACGTCTCGTTCTTCTTCGGTGAACAGTGAGCGTCAAATTTGCTAAGCACTACATCCAACTTTTCATTATCGTCCGGAGTGTCAAACACAAACGTGTTAAAAACTTCGATGGCCTGTGGCCCTGCTATCGTTAGCAGTAGCGCTACCTTTCTCTCCTCCGGCTTGGTCTCGTGTCCCATAGCCGCGATGAACAGGTGAAACTGCTGTTTGAAGGTGCGCCAGTTCTCGTCGACATTCCCCGTTAGTTTCAAACTTTCCGGTGGTTTTAAATCCATGTTGTCAAATCGAGTTTACTCCTGGTACCATGTCATGTCTGTGTTTGAAGGATGAGGCTGGATTGATAGCAAATGACTTACTTTAATAACTCACGTTCTCAACAACATACATGTGTATATCTGCAGTCTTGCTCTACCACATTATATGACACGGTAACCTGAATACTAACCAGTACTGCCCCCTAGCAGTCATAAGTGTAATCACATCTGATCTTAACAACGTGCACAATGATTTTAAAGGTAATGTATGTAGTTAACTAGGTCTTGTGTTGTGCACATATGGATACGTAGACGTGCACACAGCTGCCTGGCTTGTTGCCAATTATTAGCAGAGTCAAAACTGCTCACCTCGCGCAAACCAAACTAATGCAGGTAAAATGACGGATTTTTGTATCAAATTGCTCCAATTTGTGTTTTATCCTTAACTTTGTGTGTTTTACTTGCTAAATGTATTATCTGTGTATTATTAGGCATAGTATAGTTTATTATATTTACTAATATTTGCAGTGACGTCCAAGAAAGAAAAATAATGTAAAAAGAAAAAAATATATATTAAATTGTTATATGTATCCAGTGAATATACTATAAAGTTATTTTCCATTTAATTTCACCGGTTTTAGATTATTTTTATTCAAAATCGCTGAATTTTCACATTTGCCGTTCAAATACAAGCAGAGACTTGCGGTGAGTCACAGCCAGCTGAGCCTCCCCGTCACCATGGATTGTGCAAAGACTCGGCTAACTGCTGGCCTGCTGTGCAGTGAGACCGTATTGCTATATGAATTATATTATACATTTCTATAGTTTAGTTAGCTGAGGTATATAATGCACAGTGTATTTTGTCAACAACCGTATGTGTGTAACGTATTTCTTGTGCTGGGCAATCATAAAACGGCTCCGAAGACGTACAATGTGAGGCACCTGTTCTCCGGCCTCCTGGTGGTAGAGGGCGCTAGTGATCCCAGGGATCGTTCTTGCACTACTCGGCTAGGCTTGGGACATCTGAAGCCGGTATGTTTTAAAGTTGTCGTTTGCCTCCATATCGTAAAAACAACCGTCCAATATTTTACAACTAATTGTAAACTTTTAAGTGCCGACCATCAGGGCCGAGTTATGACGAATGTGTGTGTCGATGTTGGTAAGTGAATTTGTTTGCTAATAGTAGCTACTAGCCGTACCCATGTATTTTCTGTGGGCGGTTAGCATCAGGTTTTAATCCTGTTTCCTCCAATTTTTCTGATCCGATTGAATTTATATTTATGTCGAGTCTTTATTTTGGGTACTTAAATATGGTGTCTGAATATTGGGGCGTTTTAAGGCCATCTGCATTTTTTATGCTACAATACAACCTGCCCATAAACTGAACTTTCACGACAAACTGCCCTATCCACAGCGCCAACCCGTGTGGCTGTATGAACTGCGAATGCACATATGGACTGCGATCATTCTCATATGGCTCCTATAAACTTGAAGAACTTTTGATATTACTTTTTAGGAATTACCTGAACTAAACCAACATTGTTTGTTGAGATTCTGTTTTTTTGAATGGCCATTCCTATTAATGTCTGTCCAATAGTTGTTGCACTGTACATGTTTAAATAACACCAGTATCATTTAAAGTATTTAATTGTGTCTGTCCTACTCTCTCTGAGTCGTAATCAAGACTTCTGATTAGCCCAAATATTAAGAACTTCTCTTATACTAGCTAAAGTACCTGTTACATGAAGTTAAAGTACCAATGATTGTCACACACACACTAGGTGTGGTGAATTTTTTTCTCTGCATTTTACCCATCCCCTTGTTCACCCCCTGGGAGGTGAGGGGACCAGTGAGCAGCAGCGGCCGGGAATCATTTTTGTTGATTTAACCCCCAATTCCAACCCTTGATGCTGAGTGCCCAGCAGGGAAGAATGCTGGTATGAGCTTTTAAACATAACCCGCTAACTGTTGCCAATCAAATGATGAATAAGATACTCTATAGGGTTCATATGTTTATAAATCTGACTGTGATGAAGTCAGTGCCTCACCAGCCATGAACCTCACCGCACGTCACTGAATATTTGAATTTGTCTTTTTGTAGCTGAGATAGGCGCCAGCGCCCCCCACGACTCCAACAGGGAATAAGCGGTAGGAAATGGATGGATGGATGGGTCTTAAAACAGACCAAGAGTGGCAACCATAAATCATTAAGAATTTAATACAATGTCAATAAAGCTTTCAATTTTGACCTAATCCTAAATTACGGTGGGCTATACAGGTATGTGATGTATACAATTGTATTCTGTTCTTTGGGTGCAACAAGAAAAGCTTGATGTGCCTTTTATATATTTTTTACAATTTTCTGAAGTTGTTCTTTGAGCGCAATAAGAAATATAAGTTTAATGTATCGTGAGATTTTTCTTTTTAAAATGAAGCTAAGAATTACTTTTTGTGCACCCCTTTATTTTGAAAGGTATCAAAGTATCGAAACACATTTGGGTACCGGCACCAGTTCCAAAATATTGCTATCGGGACAACCCTACTCATAACATTAATAATTGTTTAAGTATTTAAAATGATCTTTAATTGATTGTGTTGGCCCTGCGTTGAGGTGGCGACTTTTCCAGGGTGTACCCCGCCTTCCGCCCGATTGTAGCTGAGATAGGCACCAGCGCCCCCACTGCGACCCCAGAGGGAATAAGCGGTAAAAAATGGATGGATGATTCTTAATGTATAATGTGTTAATATTTGTATTACATTTGAATAAATACATTAAAGTTATAGTTAAAGTGCCAATGATTTTCACACACACAAAAAATAATTCATATAATTCACACACTCGGTGTGGCGAAATTATTCTCTGCATTTGACCCATCACCCTTGATCATCCCCTGGGAGGTGAGCAGCAGCGGTGGCCGCACCCAGGAATCATTTTTGATGATGTAACCCCATTACAATATAGACATGTTTTCCTATTTTTTTTTAAACTTGTAGTTTTTTGTTATTTTAAAACAATTGTATTTTTTTTTACGAAAATTTTTTATTTATTAAAAAAAAAAAAAACATTTTGAAGGTCATGATTGCTAAAGTTTACATCAAATTTATACCAAATCTATGACATTTCAATACAATATTACTGTTTCTTTGTTTTTGTTTTTGTTTTTCTATATATTTTGTTTTTAAATATATATTTTTGGATGTATTTGTTCAAGGAAGTGCTCAGTATCATTTTATAAATACATAGTTTTGTACATCCGCCAAAGAAGTTGGGTTGTTTGACCTTGGGTGGAGTTTAGAAAAATTCTGTATTAAAACAGACTTTTTCCACCAGAAATAATTTTGCATTTATTCTTACAACTTTCAGTTTCTTGAACATTATATGTAAATGAACTCAGCATGGCGGGGATCTAAAGGAATGGCATGATGCCATAAAATAACATCAAAGCCAGTGTTTTCGTCCTAAAACATGCTGCGTATTGATCACGGAGCAGATGAATCGCTATGTTTTGCACTAAGTAAAACTGCAGGCTGACGAGCGGTGGCGTCGACAGGACCAGGAAGCAAGCGCTTAGGCTGGCGTTCATTAAAATTGCATGGCCGCTTTCCGCAAACAAGTTAACTGAAGGGCAGAATGGCGCGAAAACAAAGTGTTTGTTCATACAGGTCCTTTGCATGGCCACCAGTTTTTGTTTAATTCTGCAAAAAGCATGGTAAGCATTTAGAGTATCTGTAAAAATAACATTCTTGTCAAGGTTGCAGGTTTCCGAGGTGCTGCTGGTAATACCGAGTGATTTGATTATACGCCGCCGTTTCCCCACTTTGACTAATAAGTACTTTTCAAACCTGCCTCCCTGTTTGGTCGTGGCGGATGCGCTCCGGTTCCTCCGCGACTTAACCTTCACATGCTATCATTACTGTCACTCTGTGCAGGAACTTAACAGAGGAGCTCACTTTCTTGCGACTCTTCCACACTTCTGCTCACAGTTTCTGCTGTTAAAAACATCTCTAATTTTTTTTTTTTTTTTCCTGACAACAGAACTCATTTGCTTTAGATCTTAAAAATAATAGAAACCTCCCCACTTGCCTAGCGGCTGACTAAAATAATAAATGTAGTGTTCCTTCAGGTATCGCGGAACCCTCTCATGGTATGTATGTCTGAGGTGTAGGAATGTTATATATTTTATGACTTTTATGAGTATTATATGCATTTCAAGTCTTTATAAGCCCTTCAGACATATTTCAAACACACTTATTGACACTTCCTATGTTCTGATAAAAAACTGTATATGCCTAAAACTTGGATCATTTTAAAATACAAACTTAAATGGTTGAAATCAAATCCGTGATGCATTAAGAAAACAATAAGCAAACCGCGAAGTGGAGAGAAAACACTCCATACATAAGATGCATTAGCTCATTTTAAATTTGTTTAAGCTTGTAAACAATATATTGATAAACCATAATGCAACTTCCAGTGGTTTGGATTACGGTTTCAATTTAAAATGATCATTAAACCATGATTGGTAACCGTACTTTGATGAACCCATGATACTGATTAACTCACTAGCGAGCTTAAATGCTAACATGAATACAAGAGACATTAGTGTCTTTCCCCATTCAGAAACGACATACCCAAATCTAAACTTGGACGAACATATTATTGTCAAAGCAAGTAGGCTTTTCAATTGGCTGTGCTCTCTTAGCTAGCATTGTGCCGTTACGTTGCGAGTTTGAGCAACCCTCAGAGATCGACACAATCCTGTCTTCCAACCACCGGAACTAAGAAAGTTTGTGCAAAGGAGAGGAAGCGAACGACCAAAAATCAGGAAGACAAACATTTCAAAACATACCCTGTCCCCTAGCAGCCTACCAGTCAAGTCAGTCCGCATCACACAAGCTGCAGTCATGCTGCCACTAACGTTCAAACGACAAACATTTATCCATAGAAATATTGAGAAGCTGCCAATCCTGAATGTTTCAATTTGCTCTATCCATTCCTGACTTAAGAAACTTGACGTTGGAGCATTACGTCTGGTACAAAGACACACCTATCATGTGTTGTCAACTATGACCTCTCTGTTCTGTATCTTAAATATGTACAACACAAACAACGATTCCCTACTTCCTGTTGTTACACTATGGACAAGCAGTCTGTAGGAGACAACTACCCAGGTAAAATGCTGAATACTATTACATTAAATCATAAAACTATTGTAATTTTTTTTGTGGTACATGCATTTGTAATGTTTTCCTAACAAATGTGTTATCTAAAAGTTAATCTTTCTTTTTAAAATGCATATGACGTATTAAAATTGTGCTGTTTTTGGAAGGCCAAGTATGGATTAAAATTATTTCTGTTCATTTCAACAGGCGGGGCTAATTTGAGATGAAGTTGATGCATTTGCGCTCTAGTCATGTACAACTGCAAGCTTGTTAATAACGCTAAATTAGCTTCATAAGCAGCCAACAAATATGAAATTCTCTTTCCAATGTTCTGCAGACGCGTTGTTACTCTTCACAGGTAAAGTAGTTACCATTTCTTATTATATTTTTGCGTGCCACAGCTCAGATCTGACAATTATTTCAATGTGACTGTACAATTTAAATGTGTTTTTATTAGTAATGCCAACATGTAGCCACTTGGCGTCTACTAGGAGCTTTTAAAATGTTTGACATGACTGTGATTTAGGGTTGTGTTTTAGCTACTTCTATATCACTAATCCTGGTCTCCATGGCGACAAATAAAATAAGTTTCTTACGAGTATCATCCCTGCAGGAAGAGGAATAGCTAAACATGCTTCATTACACACCGTAGATCACGACCATATAAACAAACGGATTGGTGGATCAACATCTAACATCCACTGTAATGATACCAAGTCGAGTAGCGTATCTAGTCGATACTGCTATGATTAGGTCGATATTTTTTGGCATCACATCTTTAGTTTTTTTTTTTGTTTTTTTTATGTTATTTTTATAAACTTAGGAAATATGTCCCTGGACACATGAGGACCTTGAATTTGACCAATGTATGATCCTGTAACTACTTGGTATCAAATTGATACCCAAATTTGGGGTATCATCGAAAACTAATGTAAAGCATCCAAACAACAAAAGAATAAGTGATTATTACATTTTAACGGAAGTGTACATAGAACATGTTAAGAATGCAGGCAGGTGGTAATATTAAATAAACAAGTAGATTAATAATTTATTTTCTATCACTCGTCCTTAAAATTTCGATAAAATGATAGAATGAAAAATGACACTATGTTACTGCAAATGTCAGCAGCTAAATTCGGAGCCTTTGTTTGCTTACTTATTACTAAAAGACAAGCTTGTATGTTCACTATTTTATTTAAGGACGAACTTGCAATAAGAAACATATGTTTAATATACCCTAAGAATTTTTGTTAAAATTAAGCCAATAATGCAATTTTTCTGGTCCCCTTTATTTAGAAAAGTGTCAAAACAATTTTGGTACCAGTACCAAAACATTGATATTGGAGTAATACTACTCTGAATATGTTGCCGAAAAGGTACTACCCCAGTATTTCGAAATTTAAGAAAAAATACAAATAAATTACACCTTCCAACCAAAATGGCTGATTCGCTTTGCATCTTATAGCATTGGTACTTTGAGGCCTTTTGTGAATATTGTCTCAACATGCATAGCTGAGTCTTTCTAATCAGACGCAGTGGAGATGGATGCTAATATTATTTTGCTCTTTATCTGGAATTACACTTGTAAATTCTAAAATGTTCACAATTAAGGGTGTTTCTGAAATTTTTTCAACAAAACATGTTGGCCATAGGATTTTATGAATGGACTTTGAATGATGGGCAGCACGGTGCTACAGGGGTTAGTGCATGTGCCTCACAATACGAAGGTCCTGAGTAGTCCTGAGTTCAATCCCGGGCTCGGGATCTTTCTGTGTGGAGTTTGCATGTTCTCCCCGTGACTGAGTGGGTTCCCTCCGGGTACTCCGACTTCTTCCAACCTCCAAATAGGTTGATTGGCAACACTAAATTGGCCCTAGTGTGTGAATGTGAGTGCGAAGGTTGTCTGTCTATCTGTGTCGGCCCTGCGATGAGGTGGCGACTTGTACAGGGTGTACAGGCCTTCCAATCAAATGGTGAATAAGATACTCTATAGGGTTCATATGTTTATAAATCTGACTGTGATGAAGTCAGTGCCTCACCAGCCATGAACCTCACCGCACGTCACTGAATATTTGAATTTGTCTTATTGTAGCTGAGATAGGTGCCAGCGTCCCCCGCTACTCCAAAAGGGACAAGCGGTAGACAATGGATGGATTGATGTATCTTAAAATGTCACATTGTTTGCTTCAGATAGCAAACTAGTAAAGACTTGTCAGCAGTGCCTCTGCTGGTTGTAACCAAGTACTGCACTCAATTTGGACTCAAACGCTTCCAGGCATGATTAATAAATGGTCAGCCAATTGAGTTAATTGATATCCATCCCTCGTTTTAACGTATTGAAGGCAAGTTGACATTCTTTCCCCCTAGCATGTGTCATCACTTGCCCACCGTGACCTCACGTGTCCCACTCCGCGGCGACACCTTCTGGCCTTGTTAAGTGGCCATGCTCACTCTCCTCGTTCACAGGTGAAATCTATCCCCTCACACCATCCACTGGGGCTTTGAGTGGACTGTAAGAGAATTTTTCCAAGCGCCCCCTTTGCCCCCCCGTCCAACCGCTAAAGCGGAGAATAAATGGCCGAGGTGGCGAGCCTGGACAGAAAAATCAATGCCTGTTTATACAGACATGACAGTGGCGGCGCCCGAGCAATTTTAAAGCTTGCTCCTCCAGACGAGCCTTTGGACTCGACCCCCCCTAACTCCAGCCCTCAGGCCCCTCGACTACGCTCTAAAACGTGTGTGGGTGCCACCGAGGAGGTGACATTGTGGTCGTTTTTTTTTTTGTCTCAATTTGTTCTCGGCGTATGTTTGCTTGTTATATTGCAGGTCAACCCAATGCTTTTTGATGGACCCTCTGTCACATATGTATGAAATGCTGACACCCAGGGGGGTGGGCCGGTGGGCTGGTGTTAAAGTTCATACGTTGCAGACGGACCTTCTTTCTCAGTTGGCGGGTCACACGACTTAAAGTGCAAAGCCCCCGCATGCTGACAGGGTTTTACAGAAGAGGCGTTCCTATTAAAGCGGGTCACCTCAAAGGACGTAATAACCTCACAAGGTGGGAACACCTGATGATTTTTGAGACCTTCAGAAACCAAACAAATACCAACAGCTTATGTGAATAAGCTGCAAATGTCTAATTTCGTTAATTTTTTTTGCTGTTTCAAAGATTTAAAAAAAACTACAAATTTGCACTTTCTTTTTTTCCTTTTCACTTATACGATATTTCGTGTATCGATGGCCTGAAATGTGAATATTTACACAAAAGTTGTCCACTGTAGCATGTAAAGTATAAATAAATAGCGTAACATGTCACGATCCGCTATCCGGATTGTGTGTTATGTGGACTTTTGACTTTGTTTAAACACTTCCTTGTTTGTATTTGTCACCATGGCGACTTCATTTGTTTCACCTGCACTGACTCTCTGATGCACACCTGTTTTCAATTATTGTTTTAGTATTTATACCGGCCTGCTACATTGGTTCTGCCTGAATGTTTTGTTTGCTATTCGCAACAGTCACGTTTGGTATTCTGCTTTTGTATTTACCTTGCTAAGTCCTGTCTTAGCTTCTGCATGCTCGGTACGCGCTACTTTGGACACTTTGAACTTAACTCTTGCTACCCATTAGCATTTAGCTTCCTGTGCGTAGGCACGCCTTTTCTATGCCTTTTGTCAGTGTTCTTTTAACATTTTGTATATTAAACAAGCACCTACCTGCAATCCAGCTTTGTCCGAGTCCTGCAGCATCTTGGGGTGACAACTCCCGCATTTAAAATGCGTTCCAAACGCAACATAACTGATGATTATTTTATATATTTGTGCGTGTGTTAGTGTTGTCCCGATACCGATATTTTGGTACCGGTACCAAAACTTTTCCATACTTTTCGGTACTTTTCTAAACAAAGGGAACCACAAAAAAATTGCGTTATTGGCTTTATTTAAATAAAACAGTGAACATACTAGACAACTTGTCTTTTAGTACTAAGTAAGCAAACAAAGGCTCCTAATTTAGTCTGCTGACATATGCAGTAACATATTGTGTCATTTTCCATTGTATTATTGTGTCTAAATTATTAAGGACAAGTGGTAGGAAATGAATTATTAATCTACTTGTTCATTTACTGTTAATATCTGCTTACTTTCTAATGATTCCTGTGCTCTTCAGTTGCTATATTTAGTTTTTTACATGTTCTATCTACACGTGTTAAAATGTGATAACCTCCTACTCAGTGGCCTAGTGGGTAGCGTGTCCGCCCTGAGATCGGTAGGTCGTGAGTTCAAATCCTGGCTGAGTCATACCAAAGACTATAAAAATGGGACCCGTTACCTCCCTGCTTGGCACTCAGCATTAAGGGTTGGAATTGGGGGTTAAATCACCAAAAATTATTCCCGGGCGCGGCACCACTGCTGCCCACTGCTCCCCTCACCTCTCAGGGGGTGATCAAGGGTGATGGGTCAAATGCAGAGAATGATTTCGCTACACCTACTGTGTGTGTGACAATTATTGGTACTTTAACTTTTTTTTTAACTTTATTCTGTTGTTTGATATTTTCTATTAGTTGTGGATGATACCACACATTTGGGTATCAATCCCATACCAAGTAGTTACAGGATCATTCATTGGTCATATTCAAAGCTCTATTGTGTCCAAGGACATATTTCCTGAGTTTATAAACACAATATATATATTTTTTTTAAAGGAAAGATGTTTTGATCAATCAATCAATGTTTACTTATATAGCCCTAAATCACTAGTGTCTCAAAGGGCTGCACAAACCACAACACGAACCACTACGACATCCTCGGTAGGCCCACATAAGGGCAAGCAAAACTAACACCGAGTGGGACGTCGGTGACAATGATGACTATGAGAACCTTGGAGAGGAGGAAAGCAATGGATGTCGAGCAATGGATGTCGAGCGGGTCTAACATGATACTGTGAAAGTTCAATCCATAATGGATCCAACACAGTCGCGAGAGTCCAGTTCAAAGCGGATCCAACACAGCAGCGAGAGTCCCGTTCACAGCGGAGCCAGCAGGAAACCATCCCAAGCGGAGGCGGATCAGCAGCGGAGAGATGTCCCCAGCCGATACAAAGGCAAGCAGTACATGGCCACCGGATCGGACCGGACCCCCTCCACAAGGGAGAGTGGGACATAGGAGAAAAAGAAAAGGAACGGCAGATCAACCGGTCTAAAAAGGGAGTCTATTTAAAGGCAAGAGTATACAAATGAATTTTAAGGTGAGACTTAAATGCTTCTACTGATACCAAAAAATATCGACGTAATCATTGTAGTATCGACTAGATACGCTACTGTACTTGGTATCATTACAGTGGATGTTAGGTGTAATTCTGTCACGTGGGAAACGCATAATGATGCGTGTTTTGTCCACCCCAGGATGCAAAAGGACCAGTCTGGCAGGACAAGCAGGTAAGATCTTGGTTTAATACAAAAAATTATAACACTGGTACAAAACAGACAGAAATAAAGAAAAGAGAACACGTGCCGAACGCACCGGAAGCTAAGCTAAAACTTCGCACGGAGTCGAAGAGTCCAAATATAACGTGCCAAGCGCACGGGACGCTAAAGAGAAACTTAGCACAGAAACTAGACCGCCACGTGAGTGTTGCATACCGCAAACAAAGGATCAAGAATGAACGGAGGGAGAAGGCAGGCTTCAATATGGAAATAATCAATAAACACAGGTGTGCGTCAGGAAACAAGTAACAGGTGGAACAAATCAGAAACTATTGTAACGGAACAAACAAGGAAGTGCACAAACAAACTCAAAATCCACAAAACATATGATCCGGTTAGCGGATCATGCCGCCAGCCCCCAACCCCCCCCAACCCCCACCCCTCGGGGTTTCGGCTTGGCAGGCTGGAACACCGGTGGTGGAGGTCTAGCTCGGGGTTTCGGCTTGGCAGGCCGGAACACCGGTGGAGGAGGCCGTGCCGGAGGTTGCGGCTTGGCGGGTCGAAAGACCGGTGGTGGTGGCCTCGCAGGAGGTTGCGGCTTGGCTGGACGCAGCTGTGCTATGTCCGTAGCACAGTTAACAGCACTACTTGTAAGAAACTTACTTTATTCATCGCTATTGAGACAAGGATTATTGATTTAGAAGTAGCTAAAACACTGCCGACTGCGAATGGACTTTAGCCGCTAGCTAGCTACCCATGGCTTAAAGCACCTTTTCTTGAGGGTTTGTCAGTGTTATAACTTCACCTTTATCGTTAGTTTTTAAGCCAAAATGCGTCCGTTCTCCCTTTTCTGTCTACACACCTTATCTGCTTGTAAGTACTCTGTGATTGTGCGCTGCCGAATATGCTCCCCTGCTCGTAAACCAGCAATGTCACGACGTGACAACGACCGGGGGGCAGGGGTGTTGGGGACCGGTACTTTTCAGAGGCGGTGTAGTACCCAAAATGATTCACTAGTATCACGGTGCTATACTAATACCGTACAACCCGTGCGTGCATGTATGCATGTCTTTTTTTATGTATTTTTCATTGCACTTTTTATGCAAACCAGGTCAATCTAATGCTAACCATGCTACCATGAAAGCAGAAAAGGACTAACTTATTAAAACAGTTTCATATAGAATCAGCATGCCAACTTCAACCCACTTGGCATGAAAGAAATGTAATCGTTCTTATGTAGAAATTGTGTTGTTAAAATTAGGTCGGTATTCTAGGGCTCAAAGCTATGTTTAAAATTTGCCTGCCGACATCAACTTTTGGACATAAGACACAATACGTATAGAAATTGCTTTAGTTTGCTTGTGGAAATTATCAATTCAACCTAAAGTGCAAAAGTAAGTTTCTTATAGTGTTGTCCTGATTGTTGGAACATTTAAATCAGGGGTGTCAAACGTACGGACTTAGGGCAGGATCAGGCCCGCGAACAGGTTTTATCTCGGCCGCGGATAAGTTTTGCTAAGTATAAAAATTAACCTGAACTTTTTGAATGAAAAAAACAGCCGTTTTAAATGTGTCACCTGGATGTCGCAGTAGCAATTTGTAGATTATGCTACATAGTGTATTTATTAAATAAACCACGTTAGTACATCAGTCGAGTAAAATGATCAAACTACATAAATGACATGGTGTAATATAATTTTGATATAATTTTTTTATCTTGATAGATTGAAAATTAACACTAACAAGTTGACTGATGAACATTGTCACATAATAGTATGAATACTATAAACCATCCATCCATCCATTTCCTACCGCTTATTCCCTTTTGGGGTCGCGGGGGGCGCTGGTGCCTATCTCAGCTACAATCGGGCGGAAGGCGGAGTACACCCTGGATAAGTCACCACCTCATTGTAGGGCCAAGACAGATACAGACAACATTGACACTCACACTCACACACTAGGGCCAATTTAGTGTTGCCAATCAACCTATCCCCTGGTGCATTTCTTTGGAAGTGGGAGGAAGCCGGAGTACCCAAAGGGAACCCACGCAGTCACGGGGAGGACATGCAAACTCCACACTGAAAGATCCCGAGCCCAGGATTGAACCCTGACTTCTAAACCGCAAAAGGTAATTTCAAAAAAACAACAACATTATGATTCATACAATTTTAGAATATGCTTGTTCTAGTTTTAGACCAAGAAAACAATATGTAGTTGTCTTTTTTTTTAAGTTATAATGCCGTGATTTTACCAGTCCGGCCCACTTGGGAGTAGATTTTTCTCCGTGTGGCCCCTGATCTAAAATGAGTTTGACACCCCTGGCTTAACCTTTAAAGGCCTTAGTTGTTGTGATCCGATGGTCGGATCATCACCATATTGTTATTTTTGTTCCATTTTTATATCACTCTGCGGTTTGACATACTTAGTTCCTGTTTTGTTCGTTTCCATGGTCACTCATTAGTTTCAGCTGCTACTCTCTTTTCCAGCACACCTGTCTTTACTAATCACCACCTGTTTATAAGCCAGCGTTTTCTGTTCACTGATTGTCGGATCTTAGTTTGTTCACATACATCTGTTTACGACTTGTCTCTCACTCTCGTTTTCGCTAGCTCTCACGCTAAGCTTTATTTTATTCCTAGCGTTCACGCTAGTTGTTTTGTGTTTCCTTTTGTGTGCCTTTGTGCTTCGGTTTGTTTGTCCTAGCTTTCCATGCTAGCGCTTTTATTTGCCTTTTCTATTTGTATCAGTGTTTTTGTTCAAAGCTCCTTTTGTTTAATAAATCCCTTAGTTCTTACCTTTTTGCTGTGTTCTTGCTGACGCATCCACGGAGGACTGAATCCGGCATTACAATGCCACACAAGCGTAACATTAGTGGCCACATGCGTGGACAGCACTTTTTAGCTCTTATTTCCAAAATGGTGTACACTACTGAATTGGGGTCTTACGCCTACATATGGACACGTATACTGCCATCTGGTGTTGTCAGAAGAGTATAACATACAATGGAATTTGGAAAAAAAAGTTTAAAAAACAAAAATGTGCATGTCACTACTCATGAAGTACACGTTTGTGCACTTAAGGACAAAGTACATCATATCAAAAGATGATTTCTAGTTTTTATTCTAATTAGGCTCCAATAAGCCCAAATAGCAAACAGGAAGAAAAAAAAAGCATGTAAACAAACAGCTTGGGCCTTAAGAGGTTAAATCATCCAGGTAGCATTAAATACAGCCATACAAAATACAAATTGTTTATAGGTTGTAGTTATTGGGAATTAGGTAATTAGCCCATACTTGCCAACCCTCCCGATTTTCCCGGTAGACTTCCGAATTTCAGTGCCCCTCCCGAAAATCTTCCGGGGCAACCATTCTCCCAAATTTCCCCCGATTTCCGCCCGGACAACAGTATTGGGGGCGTGCCGTAAAGGCACTGCATTTATCGTCCTCGACAACCTGTCGTCAAGTCCATTTTCCTTCCTTACAACCAGCGTGCCAGTCTAATCATATCACATATACGACATTTACACACACACATGAGTGAATGCAAGGCATACTTGATCAACAGCCATACAGGTCACACTGAGCGTGGCCGTATAAACAACTTTAACACTGTTACAAATAAGCAACACACTGTGAACGCACACCAAACAAGAATGACAAACACATTTCGGGAGAACATACGCACCGTAACACCACATAAACACAACAGAACAAACATCCAGGAGCCATCGCAGCACTAACTCTTCCAGGACGCCCGATCTCCCAAATTCGGAGGTCTCAAGGTTGGCAAGTATGAATTAGCCTGAAGCTAAGTATGAATTAGCCTGAAGCTAAGTGTGAATTAGCCTGAAGCTCTAAAATATGTAATCAGGCTGCAGTTAACACGCTAACAACTTATTGGCATAAAACACTATACCGGTGGTTCTCAACCTTTTTTCAGTGATGTACCCCCTGTGAATTTTTTTTTAATTCAAGTACCCCCTAATCAGAGCAAAGCATTTTTGGTTGGAAAAAAAGAGATGAAGTAAAACACAGCACTATGTCATCAGTTTCTGATTTATTATTGCATCACAGTGCAAAATATTGCTCATTTGTCGTGGTCTTTCTTGAACTATTTGGAAAAAAATATATAAAAATAAGTACAAAACTTGTTGAAAAATAAACAAGTGATTCAATTATAAATCAAGATTTCTACACAAAGAAGTAATCATCAACTTAAAGTGCCCTCTTTGGGGATTGCAATAGAGATCCATCTGGATTCATGAACTTAATTCTAAACATGTCTTCACAAAAAGAGAAATCTAACATCAATATTTATGGAACATGTCCACAAAAAAATCTAGCTGTCAACACTGAATATTGCATTGTTGTATTTTTTTTCACAGTTTATGAACTTACATTCATATTTTGTTGAAGTATTATTCAATAAATATATTTATAAAGGATTTTTGAATTGTTACTATTTTTAGAATATTTAAAAAAAAAAAAATCTCACGTACCCCTTGGCATACCTTCAAGTACCCCCAGGGGTACGCGTACCCCCATTTGAGAACCACTGCACTATACTATGTGTATAAATTGCTTTCAGCTACTTTGTTGAAATTAGTAATTAGCATAAGCCACAAATGTACGTATACCAGAGCTGCCAAGTGTAAGAAAAGGACAAGAGTGAGACTGGAGTGTCATGACGCAAATCAGTCACAAATCAGAATATGCCTTATTACCAAAAGGTTTTAAATTGATTCACTCACAGCTCGTAGCATTGATAGGGGTGGCCGCCAGCGGTGCCGTCCTCTTTGCAACGAAACCTCAGGCAAGACCAGGGGCGTCACTAGACCTAATACTGTACTGGGGCACACCTGGGGCACAAATAATTCATGTGAGCGTGCAAAGCGCGCAAGCAAAAACATTTTTTGCACTTATTTATCATAAAAAAATACATAACTGGTGCTTTAAACTATGAAATCATATCAGATTATGTTGTATGGATCTTTGATTAACCACCTGAAATTAACTAATGCATTTGACCTACTTGTGCACTTTTTTACTCCAGACTTCTAAACAGCTACTGGTAAAAAAATAAAAGGAAGCGCAATGAATCTTTTTGAAATATATATTGCAGTAATCATCTGCAAATTTAACATCTACAAAAGTAAAACAAAAATAAAGCACCCCTACATCTCCGGGTTCTTTTATATTATTTAATTTCCATTTATGGCAATGTGGCTAATCCTATTTCAGATACACAAAACTATAATATATACACGAAACAATAAAGCCACAGTAGTAGAATAATTGAACAACTGTTGTGTGTCTGTTCAGGGAATCATTTTCTGAGAAGTAAACTGTAACGTCTCGTTTTCATTTTTGCAAAGTGGTCAATCACTCTGGACAGGCATGGAAATATTACAGTAACTGTTATACAGTTGACCAGTGGTTCCCAACTGGTGGGTCGTGACATAAAAGTGGATTGTGTGTCATTTTTAGTGAGTCACAGTCAGATGTGTGCAGGGAAAAAAAAAGTTTAGGGAGAAAAAAAATCCAATTTTGGCAAAAAAATATATATATTTTTAGCCATTTTTCTAGTGACTATTAGTGAGTATTTTAGCAAAAGGCAAACCGACTAACAAGTTGGAGGAGGACTCAGGACAGACATGGAAATATATTTTTTTTAAATCTAAATGGGGCAACAAAACCCGATATCTTCAGCCATCTTTCTGAAAACAAATACAGAAATTTTACTATTTTTTCTGGAAACAAAACCAGATGCTTTAGCTGTAGCCATTTTTCTGGTGACAAAACAAGATAATTTTAGTCAAAGTCACACCGATTAACAAGACAAGTCTGGTGTGCTATTTTTCTGTGAAATAAACTTGAATGATTTAAAAATTTGGCTCACGACTTGATGATATGGGAAAAAAAATTTCTTCCTGAAGATAAACCATTTGAGAAGCACTCAACTCACACATGCTTATTCCAAATCATCATTGATGCAGAACCAGCAGACAATAACCAACATTATGTTTCATGTTCATTGGAAATTCCCCTGACAGCTCGTACAGGAAATGAATATGTTTGTCTTGATACAAGGAATAACGTTAGCTAACTTAGCATCAACTTAAGACAATGATGTTGCCTAGCTAGCTAGGACTTCACTTACATCTCTCATTCCTGCTGCTTCTTCTCTGCTGCGGGCAAATAACTTTCTTAAATCCATCTAGGAGTTACAGTTTGAGTCAAATCAAAATCAAAATAATGTAATTAACAAATTGTTGTTGGTTAACGTTACCTACCTCAGCAGTGATTCTCATCCTCTCTCTCTCTCTCAACCGAAGTCTCGATCCACACATGAATAAATTACCATATTAATTAGCCATGTGCTCATGGTTACGTGGAGTGAATACAGTAGCAATCAATTACCATACTAAGTAGTATGTGCGCTGTTGTCTATGTTATGTAGACTTAAAACTCTGAAGCGTTTTTTTTTTTATTGGTGAAATTTTTACTGGGGCACTGCAGATCAACAGTGGGGCACGTGCCCCAGTGAAATCTTTTTGGCGACGCCCCTGGGCAAGACCCACCTTAAGGTGCTTCTGATTGGTTTATATTATGTGGTGCTTTTTGTGGTTGGTTCAATTGGTGGCTCAAAGGACCCATTGGATTCATCAGCTTGGTCAGTCATGGCAAGCCGTGAGGGCCAGAATGTATTATGAAAATAATTGATATATAGTAGTGAATGGGGAAATATGTGTGTGAGAAATATCAAGAATGGAGTGAGAAAGGATTAAATTATGTGACTGTCATGCTCTAAGCGTGATGCTTGGCAGCACTGAGGTATACAGCTAGCCTGCACTTGGCATGTATACATCATCCAGTTAGCATAAAACAAAACAATATGAATTGAAAATATACGTAGCTCATATAAATTTGCCAGTTAGCCTAAAGCTCTAAAATATGTAGTTAGCTTTTTGCTTATACGTTAACAACATTTTGGTGTAAGACAGTAACGTATGTACGAAACCCGTTTCCATATGAGTTGAGAAATTGTGTTAGTTGTAAATATAAACGGAATACAATGATTTGCAAATCATTTTCAACCCATATTCCGTTGAATATGCTACAAAGACAACATATTTGATGTTCAAACTGATAAATATATATTTTTTTGCAAATAATCGTTAACTTTAGAATTTGATGCCAGCAACATGTGACAAAGAAGTTGGGAAAGGTGGAAATAAATACTGATCAAGTTGAGGAATGCTCATAAAACACTTATATGGAACATCCCACAGGTGTGCAGGCTAATTGGGAACAGTTGGGTGCCATGATTGGGCATGAAAGCAGCTTCCATGAAATGCTAAGTAATTCACAAAGGTCACCACTTTGTAAGCAAATTGTCGAACAGTTTTACAACATTTCTCAAAAAGCTATTGCAAGGAATTTAGGGATTTTACCATCTACGGACCGTAAAATCATCAAAAAGTTAAGAGAATCTGGAGAAATCCCTGCACGTAAGCGATGATATTACGGACTTTTGATTCCTCAGGCGGTACTGCATCAAAAACCAACATCGGTGTGTAAAGGATATCACCACATGGGCTCAGGAACACTTCATAAAACCACTGTCAGTAACTACATTTGGTCGCTACATCTGTAAGTGCAAGTTAAAACTCTAGTATGCAAAGAAAAACCCATTTACCAACAATATCCTGAAACACCGCCGGCTTGGCTGGGCCCGAGCTCACCTAAGATGGACTGATGCAAAGTGGAAAGGTGTTCTGTGGTCTGACGAGTCCACATTTCAAATTATATTTGGAAACATATATTTATATATATATATATATATATATATATATATATATATATGTATATATATATACATATATTTATATATATATATATATGTATATATGTTATATATATATATATAATTTTGGTGTCTTAGCAAGTTGGACATTTATTCCGTATTTTGTTTATAGTCATATCAAATAAAGATATGTCAAATAGACAAATGCAACTTAAATTGTAACACTGTATTTTACAAAATACCAAAAAAGGATATTTTTCTTAATATATCTCATTGACAAAATTATTCAACCCCCTAGTTACATGCATCTTTAGTACTTAGTAGAACAGCCTTTGGCAGTAATTACATCCTTCAAACGTGATACATAACCGGACACAAGCTTCTTGCAACAATCTACAGGTATTTTAGCCCATTCCTCTTGGGCAAAGGCCTCCAGTTCATTCATATTATTGGGCTTGCGTGCTGCAACTGCCTTCTTCAAGTCCCACCACAGCTTTTCTATAGGATTTGGGTCTGGCGACTGTGAAGGCCACTCCAGAGTCTTCCAGCCCTTCTTCTGCAACCACTCTGATGTTGATTTGGAGGTATGCTTGGGATCGTTGTCCTGTTGGAAGGTCCAACATCTCCCAAGCCCCAGCTTCGTCACTGACTTCATGACATTTGCAGCTAATATATCCTGTTAGGAAATAGAATTCATAATGCCTTGAACGCGCTGGAGATTCCCGGTACCTTAGGCAGAGAAACAGCCCCAAAGCATGATTGACCCCCCACCATGCTTAACAGTAGGAAGGTGTTCTTCTCTTTGTAAGCTTCATTTTTTCTCCTCCAGACATAACGTTATTCATAGGCCCAAAGAGTTCCACTTTTGTCTCATCACTCCATAGAACAGTGTCCTAAAACCTTTGGGGTTTTTCCAGATAATTTTTGGCATACTGGAGTCTATTTTTCTTTTTCCTGGTAGTCAGAAGTGAAGTGAAGTGAATTTTATTTATATAGCGCTTTTCTCAAGTGACTCAAAGCGCTTTACATAGTGAAACCCAATATCTAAGTTACATTTAAACCAGTGTGGGTGGCACTGGGAGCAGGTGGGTAAAGTTTCTTGCCCAAGGACACAACGGCAGTAACTAGGATGGCACAAGCGGGAATCGAACCTGCAACCCTCAAGTTGCTGACACGGCCACTCTACCAACCGAGCTATGGGGTGCGCCGGGGAGTTCTGGCATGGAGGCCTTCATCTCGTAGTGCACGTCTTATTGTCTGGGACGAAACCTGCGTTCCCCCCTCTGCAATGTCCTGTTGTAGTCCCTAGCTGTTACCCGGGGTTTTTTCACCACTGTATGGTTCAAATACCGGACAGCAGTTGCACACAGCATCCTCCTTCTACCACGCCCAGGTAGTGTTCCCACTGTGCCTTTAGCTTTAAACTTGCGAATTATGCTCCCAGCTGTGTCTCTTGGAATGTGTAATGTCTTTGCTATTTTCTTATATCCATATCCTTTCTTATGAAGAGAAATTACCTCCTCTCTTGACTTCTTTGACCACTCCCTGGACTTCACCATGTTGCAGATACACCATTGACCATCTACAAGAAGCTGAGCGTCACAGTCTTTTTCAATCAGTTTAATTGTTGCTCGTTATGGTTCTAATCACATCTACAGGTGTTTTCAACACCTGATTGAAAATACCTTATTTAAATTCTGTTCTTAAGAGTTATGATCTTCAAGGGGTTGAATAATTTTGTCAATGAGATATTAGGAGAAATGACACTGTTTGGTATGTTACAAAATATAATGTTGTAATTCAAGTTGCATTTGTCTATCTAATGCATCTTGATTTGATATGACTATAAACAAAATACGGAATAAATGTCCAACTTGCTAAAACACCAAAATTGTGTGGGGGTTAAATAATTTTGATCACAACTGTAAAATATATAAAATAAATACTTGAATTTCAGTTTTCATTTATTTACACACATACACACACATAACACTTCTCTACTAATTGTTGTATTTAAAGTGCAACACTTTGCAGACAGTAGCACAGCCTTTGAAGGAGCATAGGTATGGGCAGCGTCTATGAAATTTAATTTGCAGCACACTTGCAAGCGTACTTCTTCCTCTTACTCGTCGTCGCCATGACTGTCTCTTTTTCGTTAGTCTGCTTCGTCTCTATGAAGTTATGTTTTTGGACATTACTACTTGCTGTAGTTTTGAAGCAATGCATGATGGGAATCCAGATGTTGTGTTTCAGTGTATTAACGTGCCGGCTGGAACAAACACAAGCTGAGAAGTAGCTCCATGCCTGCCTACTTTATGGGTCATAGACAAACCTATGGATAACGGAGACATATATAATAGTCTCCTTCTTGTCATGGTGTGCAGTTGTGCACTGAGTTCCAAAAGCCGTTGATGTTATAACGTGACTTGGCCGACACGCTTTTTATAAGGAGGAAGCAGCGGACGTGACGACAGGCTGTCCTCACTCAGGTCCGGCTGGAAATCGGGAAAATGGTTGTCCCGGGAGATTTTCCTGAGAGGCACTGAAATTTGTGAGTCTCCCGGAAAATTCAGGAGGGTTGGCAAGTATGGTATAGAGCAGTGGTTCTTAACCTTGTTGGAGGTACTGAATCCCACCAGTTTCATATGTGCATTCACCGGACCCTGATTTGTGAAAAATAAAATGTTGTTTTTTTTCAAATTCAAAACAAAGTTATATGTTTTTGGTAACACTTTAGTATGGGGAACATATTCTAAGTAACAAAGACTTAATTTAGAGTTATTTGGAGTTTAGGGGAACAAATTCTAAGTAATAAAGACTTAATTTAGAGTTATTTGGAGTTTAGGGGAACAAATTCTAAGTAATAAAGACTTAATTTAGAGTTATTTGGTTAGGGTCAGGGTCAAAGGGTTAGGGTTAAAATAAGGCCATACCAAATAAGGCATTAATTAGTACTTAGTGACTAGTTAAGAGAATATGTTACTAATTTGCATGTTAATAAGCAACTAATTAATGGTGAACATGTTCCCCATACTAAAGTGTTACCATGTTTTTTTTACTGGTGCACAAAATGAACCGTGCATGAACATCACCTTGTTCAAACAAAACCAAGACAGTGCATAAACTCACAACAAATTACACACCTGCAAATCAGTCAGCTGTTGCCGTATCCGTAATACACCGACTGGGACAATTTTGTATTCACACGAAGAGTCGGGTGTGTTTTGACCTCCGCCGAACCCCTGAGGCCGACTCACCGAACCCCTAGGGTTCGATCGAACCCAGGTTAAGAACCACTGGTATAGAGTTAGCGGTAACATTAACCATTTGGCCTAAAAAGCAGACAATGATGCATATAGAAATCGCTTTCATTTGGCATGTGAAAATGAGCTTTTTAGCCCAAAGCACGAGCCAATGTACAAACCTTTAGTTAGCATAGCCAACATGTTTTTCTTGTAATTACTTTTGGCACATTTATCTTCTACAAAGCAGTTATTTTTTTTTATTGATTTACAGAAACCGCTAGGAACTGCGTTTTTATTTTTTAGTCTGAACCGATCTGTGCGTAGTGCGACTGTCAAGGAGAGGTTGCGGCGCTCTTATAACTCACAATGATTTATGTCCGCCGTCTAAATAAAAACATAAATCACCACACCTGCCGCGGAAGTCACTCTCGTCTCGTTCTGTCCCGGGGTTGTCTCCGCCAACGCCGCCTCGCTCCCTCTCCCCCCTTCTTGACGGACACGCCATTGATTCCCTCATCGCATCAATTTGTCGCTTAATCTGGTGATATGCTGATACATTTTTAAGCGCTTTGTCAATTAATTTTGCTGAGAAATGGGCCTGGCAATGATGGCCACATCAATAACGAGGCGCTTTGACAGAATTAAGTGATACAATGTATTGCCGTGCGTGCTGTGGAAACACAACTAACGAGGGAGGCAATTAGAGTTGCATGTGGTCTCCTTCGGGTGGGGGGGAAGACCGCCAAGGTAATTAGACAAGAGGGAGAAAAAAAAAGCATCCTGGGGGGAAAAACGGTCATCTAAAACGTAAAAATAGTGCATGTTTGTTCCAGCTTTCATTTGAAAAGGCCAAACAAACGTAGGAGTATTTTCAGAAAGTCACTCCTGATGGTAATAAAGCACATTTTCACTTCCCTTACTTGACAAATGCCTTTAAGTCGCGCTAGCTGCTCGTCACTTCCCGCCTTTTGCTTCCCGCGTTCCAGTATAGACGTGAAAATCAGTGCCTCCTTGCCTAATTAGTCGTCCGCTGACTTTGACGCATGTGGGTTTTTGTCATTCGCCGCATAAATTAAGAGTGGATGCTTGTGTCATCGTTTTCCAGAAGGGAAGGGGTTTGTTGGCGGCGTTATTCCCAAAAGCTGTCCTGACGTTCACATCAAAACCTTGTTTGTGTTTTATTTTATCGCCCGCCGCCGTATGGCCGATAGAAGTCGTCGAGCTGCTGCGGCACCTTGTTTTGTTTGACACGTCGCACTCGCCTGCAGTCGGCGCTTAAGCGGTTTCTGTCGGGTCTAATGGAATCTGCCGGGGTCCCAGTGGGAACGCCCGTCACTGTCTGGCGGGCTCTGCGGTCAAGTAATCAAGGCGCCGGAATGCTATTGGATATAAATAATAAAGATCGCAAGACAAATAATTTGTAGTCTTTATAACGAGCACCGTCACAAATGACAACTGAGGTGACACCTAAAGAAAGTTTACTTTAAGGCTTTGTCTACACTAAGCCTGATAACCCCTTAAACGAGTAATTATTTAGCCTAAGCCCCGTTTAGGCCACGCTAATTTAAGGTCCCTCTCCTTGGATAATTTATCACACGGGTAAGTGCGCCGTGTAATTCTTGAATCTCCGGCTCTTAGCTTTGTATGGACTCATTGATTGTTTACAAACTGAGTTTGGAGAGGAAGTGACGTCAGAAAGAACGCGCCACAGCCAGCTTCATAATAAAGCGGTTTTGTAATATAGAGCTAACCACTGGAAATATGAAGGCGAGTCATCCAGACATGCCCGTGTTTCTCCTTCCGTCTGCACACAGTTTGATTGATTGATACTTTTATTAGTAGATTGCACAGTTCAGTACATATTCCGTACAATTGACCACTAAATGGTAACACCTGAATACGTTTTTCAACTTGTTTAAGTCAGGGTCCACGTTAACCAATTCCTGGTACAAATATATACTATCAGCATAATACAGTCATCACACAAGTTAATCATCATAGTATATACACTGAATTATTTACATTATTTACAATCCGGGGGTGGGATGAGGAGCCTTGGTTGATATCAGTACTTCAGTCATCAACAATTGCTTTAACAGAGAAATGGACATTGAAACAGTGTACGTCTTACTTAGTAGGATATGTACAGCAAGCAGAGAACATGGTGAGTTCAGATTGCATAAGAACAAGTATATACATTAGAAATACATTTGATTATTTACATTAGGTTATTTACAATCCGGGGAGATGGGATGTGAATGGAGGAGGGTATTAGTTAAGGGTTGAAGTTGCCTGGAGGTGTTGTTTTAGAGCGGTTTTGAAGGAGGATAGTGCATTCCACATTGATGTGGCATAGAAAGAGAATGAGTTAAGACCTTTGTTAGATCGGAATCTGGGTTTAACGTGGTTTGTGGAGCTCCCCGTGGTGTTGTGGTTATGGCGGTCAGTCACGTTAAGGAAGTAGTTTGACATGTACTTAGGTATCAGTCTTGTGGAAATCACACATGAATACCTTAAGGGAAGAAAACACACAATTGCAGCTATTTGGGATACACCACTTCTTAGACGGCAAGAGAACTTTCGAATGTCCGGGTCAGCTGTGATTCTACCCACCGAAAAACTTTGTCCATTTGTTGAAGGGGAGACAACGAGAGTGCGGGCTCCCGAGGATGTGATTAAAAAAAAAAGGTAGGCCTTGTTTTGTATTACCTGGCCGTCGAGGAAAGACTACGAAAAACGGCGAATGCTTTTGGACAGGCAAAGCAGACTGTCTTAAATGACCATTTTGTGTGTGTGGACAAGGATTAGGTTGAGTGGGATTTACCCTGGATAACATTAGCCGTAACCTTAACCTTACCATGAATTGGTGAACGTGGACCCCGTCTTAAAAAAGTTGAAAAACTTATTCGGGTGTTACCATTTAGTGGTCAATTGTACGCAATATGTACTGTACTGTGCAATCTACTAATACAAGTTTCAATCAATCAATCATTCAATCAGATGGCTTAGTGTAGACAGGGCCTAAGTCTGTTCATTAAAACTCCAAGTACTGAATGTATTGTCATCGTAATGTCTTAGCGAGGCTAGCAACGATGATATAATGGCAAAAAATTACAAAGTTTGATAATAAGTTGCCACAAAAATGTTATTTAAATGCGATACGACTACAATATTTTGTATTTAAACGGGAGTTTTTTTTCACAGTGAAGATGGATTCCATGATAAAATATAACTTCATCGTGTCCGATCTTTGCGAAACTTCTCGTAATGTATAGTCATGTAAATAGAAAGTACACTACTATGAATTGATTAACGTGGACCCCGACTTAAACAGGTTGAAAAACGTATTCGGGTGTTACCATTTAGTGGTCAATTGTACGGAATATGTACTGTACTGTGCAATCTACTAATAAAAGTCTCAACCAATCAATCAAACCGTAGGCCAATATAAAATCGCAAAGTTTGAGTATGCTAGTTTGCTAAAAAAAAGTCATATTACCTTGCCTTAATGAGTCCGATATTTACAAACTTATCGTAGTGTATAGTAACGAAATGGGAAATGGACTGTAATAAAATCACCAAGTTTTAGTATGCTAACTCAATCATCAATCAATCATTTTATTTATATAGCCCTTAATCACAAGTGTCTCAAAGGGCTGCATGAGCCACAATGACATCTACATCCTGGCTTCAAAAGTTCAGTTCAGTTTCAGTTTATATCGAACATTCATACCATACAATGTAATTCATCACACATTTCCAGTTGTTTCATTACAGTACCTTCAATCAATCAATCCAATGTTTATTTATATAGCCCCAAATCACAAATGTCTCAAAGGACTGCACAAATCATTACGACTACAACATCCTCGGAAGAACCCACAAAACCTTCAAAAAGGAGTAGGAAGAAGCAGAGCTTATTTAATTCTACCCCTTTTCATACCATGGCAATTGTATCCAATTCCCTTGTGCTTTGTAACAGAACAGTGAACAAATAAATAAATAATATACCATTGTAAGCAAACAAATATAAATAAATAATCTATGTCTGAATAAAAAAAAAGGTTAAAGATGTACATCATAATTCTTGTTTTTGTTGTGAACCCCGATATTACTTTGCAAATCCAGGCCCATTTTTTCTGAAACTATATGCGTTTGACAGAAACTTTGTCCCGAAAAGGTCCACATGATGCATGACTTATTTACCCAAAGTAGTTTTTTCTTAAACAAATCCTCAGTCGAAGCTTTCTCCAAATCAAAGTGTTTTTTATATTGTGAAAAAGCTGTGTGA